>NC_134508.1:34027617-34117286 GCF_027942865.1 Odontesthes bonariensis
GCAAACACAGCAACTCCAGAGGTAGGAAAAGCTTATACCACACATTTAAATACTTCATAAATAAATCAATCAGAAAAATGTTTATCTCTCATTGACAAACTGTTTCAGAATGGCAGCACAAGCTCCCTGACTTGCAGCCCTTAACTGTCCCGTCAAGACCTCCAGGACCTGTAAAAGACCCACAGGTGAGAAAGATAAACCGAGATATTTGGGAATATTGTAAATTATTCACTGAGGTTAATCCTTCCAGTGGTATGTCAGCCTTTGTGAAGCAACGCCAGTCCAAAGAAGCAGAGTGAAAGCAAATATTAAAACCTCCTCGGATGCTGTGTAAAATATAAATAAAAACAAAATGCAACAATTTGCAAATCTCATGAATCAATATTTAATTCACAGTATGAACAGAATAGATATTTTTCTGATACTACTCCACAGTTTCTGCATACTACTGAACCTCAGGCCATCTTTACCTCTGAGAGACTCTCCCTCTCTAAGGTGCTCTTCTCAGGTGACCTGTTGCTAATGAACCTAATAGTTGCAGAATGTTTATTGCCATTACAATCGACCTTTTCCAGCCTTTTGTAGCTGCTGTTCCACCTTTTTTCAGACGTGCTGCTGCCATCAGCTTCACATTTTTAACGAGGGGCTAAAATATCCCACTTTCACATGTTTTCCCTTGGTTCATGAGGTTTGTAGATCATTGCTTTCTGTTTTTGTTCGCGTTAAACACGCCGCCCTTTTTCAGGATTCGGGGTTTTATTATTTCAGGATGATATTTGAACAGGATTGAAGTTGAAATAAATAGTTACAGTGTGGATCATTTGCTTCTTAACGAAGGCTGTGCTGAAGAGACGTGTGACATGGAAACATCCCATCCTTCAACACACGAATGCTCGTGACCAGATGATTTTTCTAGGTTGGAACGCTCAGCGACATGAACACAGCGAACAGCCGTATGCCCTCCCACAACCACAGTCCACTGCAAAGGTCAGTCACAGGCGGTTTATCTCCTCCTTATTATTAACTCTTTCGGTGCCATTGACGTCTATAGACGTCAATTTAAAAAAAAAACGTTGACTGCCAAAGACGTCTATAGACGTCAATTGCGTTTTTTAACGGAGCGGGCTGGGGGACAATCTAGCGGAGTTTGTCACTAAATCTTAGGCTTGCAAACACTAAACAGAGAATATACTGGCAACATTACCCGCAAGGTGGCAGCAGTGCCACTTTGCACAAAAAAAAAGAAGCTTGTTTTCTCCGTTTTTTTGGTCAAACAGCTGTTTTTGGTGAAACCAACCTATGTTGTACTGTCTATTACTAAAGGACTGAAAATGGTAGAAACAAGCTTTTTTTTTCCTGATGAAAGAAGAGAGTCTACTCTTTCGTTTGGTAATTTCGGTGTGTACATAGTCATAAGACACAGTTTTCTGTGGGTCTTGGAAAATCAGTCAAAATACTGTAAAACACTTGGCAGTATGGCTCTCTCTTCACTGAAAATGGCTGGCAGCCAATGAGTTAAATTAATGGCAAAAATTGACCCGATTAATCAATCTGCAACAAATGAAATAAGACTGAAGACTTGTGGAGGGCTGTTGGAACAGAGAGCCTGCCTCAGGAATGGCTACACCATCATTCTTTGAACAGTTTTTTAATGTGACTTCAGAGTTCTGGAAAAGGTTCTCAGTCCATTCTGCTGTTTCTTCCCATTACGAGTGATCCACCCTCCTCATTTCAAACCTCATAAAATCTGAAATTCAGTTTAGAAATCATGCACGGCGAGCTAAAGTGGATGAAAATGAGGATGCCGCCAAAATATTAATAATATCTCAGTTTCTGCTTGCGACATGTTGTCTTTGTACTATTTTCTATTGAATGTAATATGTGAATGATTTGTAAGATATTATTTGAAATTGTGCTCTGTGATCAAATCATAGTTATGGATCTTTTGCAGATGTCATTTGCTTCTTGTTAAAATAGGTTGAGCTCAAGAGGCGTGAAACACAAAAACAAGACAGTCCTCGCATCAAAGCCCGTCAGCTGACGTTGCTTCCAGACAGGAACGCTCAGTTGTCTTTAGCTGAGAAAGAGCCACAGTCCACTACAAAGGTCAGTGACAGGCTTGTATGACGAATGAATTGTGTTTTGGTCTTTGCTCCTTTCTCTGAATTTATTTTGTGATCACATATAAATCAACCCGTCTACTGGCAGGTAAAATAGAAAGTTTGCTCTTTTTGAATTCAAAGGTTCAACCAATTCGGACATTAAAAAAGAAAGATAATCTGCTCCTCAGCAGGTGGCAAAATTCAGTAAAAACAAACTCAGATGAACACATGACATATTACACTGTGTCTTTGTTTACTAGCAGCCAGGTTCTGCTGATCAATGCACTGATTAATTGATCATCAGTCAGTGTGAGCACCTCTATAAAAGCAGAAGTTTTGGAGCATTCAGGTGTATGTTAACACGATGCCAAGGAGGAAAGGCATCAGCAATGATCTTACAGAAGCAATTGTTGCTGCCCATCAATCTGGGAAGTGTTATAAGGCCATTTCCAAACTATTTGGAGTTCATCGTTCTACAGAGAGAAAGATTATTCACAGGTGGAAAACATTCAGGACAGCTGTCAATCTTCCCAGGAGTGGATGTCCCAGCAAGGTGACCCCAAGGTCAAACACCCAAGAGCTTTTATTTCCACAGGTGTAATAGTTTAATCAAACATGCACCTTAAACACTGCTCACAGAGCAGAGTGGACGAGTTCCTCAAAGTGTTTTCTATGAGGAAGTAACTTCTTTATTGTAGAATAAAGGCAACATTAAGATTAGGCAGAGTTCACATTATGTGCTTAAGAGGTTCATACACGTCAGCCAAAGCTTTTGTTTTAGCTCCAGCTTTATGTTTGCAGGAGGAAATTCATCCTTCCTTGTGTTTCTCCACCACTTTGTCTCTGCTCTGTTATCCCAGAGTCTCCTGAAAAGGCCACGTTTGGTTCGGCGCAGCACCCAGCAGGAGCGTGACTCTCTGTACCGTGATTCCAACATCGACAACCTTTTTCGTGAGATGTCGCTGAGTATGGACAAGGCTAAGTACACTGCCATAGAGCCGCAGGTGGACCTCCGCAGGCTACTTCAGATCCCCTTCTTTGCTCTCTATAAAAAGTGGAAGTACTTCTACATCTGGCAGGCCAACGTTTTGGAGCTGAAAAGATTCAAGTCTGGTTGTGTTAGAGGTTTCCTCCATAACCTTCTGCCTTCTGCCAGTGAGGTTTGTTCAGATGTTAATTTTGTTCAAAACTGAACACCACGCAGTGTAAATATGCTGAAAGAAACCATCTGTATCTTGTGTTGTTGTCAACATTTGAAAATGTCGCGCAGTCTCTTGGTCCCGCACTGAGAGAAATCAGGAAAATGTGCAGCCAAGTCTGTGTCCCAGACTTCTGTCACATTAAGAGAAAGCACACATACACTCTGCAGGAGTTCCAGGACACCCAGATCAAACACCTGGAAGAGGTGCAGTCGTCCATCTGTGCAGAAACATTTCCGTTGTGCAGTATATCCATGGATTTTTACATCTCTGTGGGCCTTTTTTTTTTTTCAGGTTTGGCTTGTTCTTGAGAAGTTTAAAGAGAAGGTTAAGGAGATTACACTTGGTGCCGGCCGTGACTACATGTTGGAGTATCAGTCCAGAAGCAGCGAGATCCAAGTGTTGCTGTTTCACTCACCTCCAAAAGATGACGAGGAACCTCTTCAGGGGCTAAACTGCTTCTCCTGCCGGTTCATCCAGTGAGGACATTTCTTACTTCTTGTTGATTTTATGTGCTTTTTGTCTCAAGCTGTGGAAAAGGTCAATAAGAATGCTGTCATTTACACATTTTCTAAAACCCTGTGTATGGAGAACAGTACAAAGACAAAATATAAAAGTGAGAAACAGTTGAAAAAAAAAATGGGATGCAAGTGATATCTGAAACATTCCCAACTTATCTGTCCGGTGGCTCCAGGTCTTCTCCAGCTTTTAAAAGCAATAAAAATGTGATTAATTCAGATTAAAAATATTACTTAGAATAATCAAAGTGATCTGCCTTCAGGATAGAAGAATTCAATGAACCAGGATTTGAAGTTGTTCTGCCTCAAAGGCTCCACAGAATGACCAGCAAGTCTTTGTCTTCTATTATCCATCCATCGTCTTCCTCAACCTTATCAGAGGTCACAGAGCCAACAGGTCCAGCAGGGAAACCCAGAAATCCCTCTCCCCAGCAAGCCTCTCCAGCTCCTCCTTTGGATCCCGAGGTGTTCCCAGGTCCGATGGAATATATAATCCCTCCAGTGAGTTCTGGTTCTGACCCGGGGCCTCCTCCCAGGAGGCATCCTAACCAGATGAACCACCTCAGCTGACTCCTTTCTATGTGGAGGAGCAGCGACTCGACTCCGAGCTCCCTCCGGATGGTGGAGCTCCTCCCCCTGGAGGGTGGGCGATTCTGAAACTTCTCCAGCTGTGGCAGAGACTCATCCCCGACCCAGAACCAGGAGCTCAGATCTGGAGGAGCCGACTTTCATCCCGACATTGTCATGGCTTGAAGAAGCCATGACCATGTCACTGATCCCACAAACAGGATCGGTGACGAAGGGCAGGCCTGGTGGAGAAAACCAGCTCCGCTTTGTACCAAGAACATGGACACAGATCTTACTTTGGTTATAAATGGACCGAATAGCTCGCAGAAAGGACTCCGGTACCCTGCAGCACCCCCCCACTATTCCAAAGTTATTTTCAGTTTTATGCTTGTCGGTGGCAAAAGTCCATTAAAAACATTTCAGTGTACATTTCGGTGCACATGGTTTAAACCTGCATCCATAAATTAAGTTCAGATTCTATCATACAAAGAAAATAAATCTCTACTTTTATCATCTGAAATGTTATATTATACTATTTTTAACTGGCTAAATAATTTGCAAATGATTGAACTTGTTTTTAATTGACCTTTTACTCAGTGTGGTACTGTACCCCCCCGGTCAGTTATCACTCCGCCCACTCTTTGTCTCTTACCTGCCCAGCTTCATTCATTTGGTCGACTATTTGCTGGTCTACACTTGGCATTACCCGGTGGTGAACGCAGCCGAAAAGCTTCTGACTGTAATCCAGGAGCAGGTGGCTCGGACGCCCGGCCATGCCGTCAGTCAGAGCTGGAGCCGCAACGCTAAGGCTGCTGGAGCTCAAACCGACACCAAGGTAGGACACTCACAGCAGATCAGCCTGTGGAGCAGAAGCAGAGCCGCGTTGACTTTGGTTTTTGCTGGTGTGTCTCTTCAGTGTGCGGCGTCGCAGGACCCAAACGTCCGTCCTCTGTTGGTGTGTGAGCCGATGCTGGACTCAAACGGTCTGACTTTCAAACCCTCCGAGGAAGACTGGCAGGTTTGTTTAGATTTCAGTTGTTAGTTTGGAGTTTCCTTTTCCTCTTCAGAACCTTACACCTGAATGATTTCTGCAGGAGGCTGTCGCAGAGGTCATCGAGCAGTTTGAGAAGACGGTGATGTCAGTTAAACCGCTCGGAGCAGATCCTGATTTCGATCTGCTGACCATGACCGACGAGTGTAAGGTAAAAACCCAACAGCCTGATGGGTGTAGTCAGGATAACTGTCCTAAATGTTCATGTTGATATGTCATTAATATCACAGTATGCCTACATTTAATGCAGTTTTATGTTGAATTATAGGGGCTGAAGAACAAATACGAAGAAGGTCCCTGTTTGCAGATGATCCTCCAGACAGATACTCACTTTCAAAGTGTCAAGCAAAGCATCAGGGTGGGTTTTAACTTCCTGTTCACTTGTTTAGCTTGTACTCTGTCTGGACTGACCTTTGTTCCCTCCCCTTCAGGATTTAGTCCAGCAGGCCTTTAAGGCGGCAAAGGTGTACTGTCACACGTTTGAGTCTTTTCTAATGTCCTCCAAAGAGAAGAAGAGTCTGAATGTGGGTGTGATGGGGCAGCAGGATCGAGGTAATCTGCAGCACATAAGCACCACTTCTGTTTTCTATCACATAAACATGACATTTAACAGCACAAAGAATCTGGGGCGTTTCAAACCAACACAAATAAGTCAGAAAGAAAACCACAAATTCAGTTTGTTTGACTAAATTTATACAGTTTAAATGACACCACATCTACATTTAGTCACTTAGCTTTTATCCAAAGTGACGTACAAATGGGGAATAACAAGCTTCAGTGTGTATTCTTCAGTATAAGGAAGTGTTGGTCAGGCGTGTTCGGCTGTTAGAGGTGAGAGGAGAGGAGGTGTTCTCTGAAGAGATGTTCTTAAAGGTAGAGAAGGAGAAAAGAAGAGCTCATCCATCATGGCACCTGGGTTTCTTGTGGCCTTCGCTTAGAAGGAAGTTGAAGAGGCAGTTTTTCTGTTGGATTGAACGATTGGCTTGGATCTCAAACAGCTCAGTCTTTGAGAGGTTGAGTTGAAGGTGAATTTCCTTCCTCCATGTGGGTAAATCAGATAAATGAGCACAGAAACAGTGGGATCACAGTGGGATAGGAACAGTTTGGTATCATCTGCAGAGCAGTGATGCAAGAAGGAGGGTGGATCCAGGTGTTTGTCCCTGAGGTATGACCGGTGCCATGCCTGGTTTCCCCATCTCAGAGAGTACAGGTGGCAGGATCTACTGTGTCAAAGCAGTGGCAATTCTACTGATTTATACATGGGGTGGCAGGCATATATTGTAGGGTGTCAAATTTTTTAGGAAGCCCATCTTACTTTGTACTTTATATGAACCCATATACAACAGTTTTTTCAACACCCAAGTGTGATAAATTCAATATTTGATATATCCCCCCCGGTGGAAAATGTTGAGGTTCTCTCCGGGTACTCCGGCTTCCTCCCACTGTCCAAAAAATCATGCATGTTTGGTTGATTGGCATCTCTAAATTGTCCTTAGGAGTGAGTGTGAGCGTGTATGGTTGTTTGTCTCGTTTGTCTCTATGTGGCCCTGCGATGGACTGGCGGCCTGTCCAGGGTGTACCCCGCCTCTCGCCCATTGACTGCTGGGATAGGCTCCAGCCCCCCCGCGACCCGATCGATGGATTCAGCGGTATAGATAATGGATGGAAAATGTTGAACGTTGTTAATTCAATCGAATCAATCTGAGGCACTTTGAAAGCAAAATCAAGCCATAGGAATGATTTAGAAATTTGAGGACTTCCCAGCACTTTACAAAATTCCAGCATTATCCTAGAAGTAAAGCCCTCCCTCAAAGGCCTGCCTGCCAAAGTATTTTGTGAGTGTATGTGTACAGAATAGGTTAGACAGGTTTGTGAGAACAATTTCTTTATTTTTCCCCCATTAACAATAACAATAATAAAACATGTATATCAACTGATTGCTATACAGTATCAAATTTACAGAAGCTGTATGCGACGATTGCTGTGCTGTGCAGCAAATCTCTTAACAAACTTCAAGTTCAAGATGTCAAAGGCTAGCCAGCAGCTAGCTAGTTATCAACGTTTTTCAGTTAGGTAGCGCCAGCTATCTAGTTACCGAACTGGCTTGAAAAGCTATCTTGTGGCTAACCGTGACATGAGGTAAAACGTAGCTAGCGGTTATCCAGAGATTTTTTTTGGTGCAAATCCGTTCGTAACTTTACGAACGTTTCATGAATGAGACTCAAACTGGCTTGAAAATAATAATAATAATACTTTTATTTTGTACAGCGCCTTCCATCTATGAGGAATTATAAACGTTTGGAAACCATATTAAACTTGTTGCATGTTATCCACCTGTGAACAGGCTCCATCTGACAGCTTGAGTCCTGACTCCACGTCAAGGCAAAGAGATTCTGCGATATGGATGCAACCATTCGTGATGGGGGGGAGGGGGGTGGACCAACGTGTTTCTTTTTCAAATTTAACATTCTGCAGTTTGACACCGATTTCGGATTGTTTTGCATTTGATTTGATCTTAAAACGATATTAATAATAATTATCCAATAAATCATCAGCTGGTATTTTTTGACTGGGGTGGCAGGTGGGGTGGCAGACCCCTTTTCAGTGGTGGCAGCTGCCACCCCGTGCCACCCTGGTAGTTTCGCGCGTGTGTCAAAGGCAGCTCTACCTGCTTAAAGAAAGCTTGAGTGAAGGTTTACAGAAAGACTTCACAGAAGCAGAGTTACCTTTTGATCGGTTTACGTATCAGTGTATGCAAGCTGTACATTAGGAGTTATGTTTAAGGGGATCATTCTGTTTATTCTGACTTGGCCTCACAGGTTTGGTCTCCTTTGAGAAAATGCTGGAATCTTATAACAGTCAACACAAGCAGGCGTTAGACATCAAAGAGAAGAGACATTTCGGTTTGCTGCTGCTGAACAACACACAGCTCAAAGACCAGATTGTGACTTCTTCCATCTGTTCTCTGCAGGTCAGGACGAGCTTTTCAATTCTTAGATCATAGAAATAGTCTGCTCCCTATCAGACCTCACGATTCGGTAATACAACCTGCGATGAAACCAAATGGCCAATCTGTGCAGAAATCAGCGTTATCCTCTTCCACTTCAGGCCATCAACGAGGAGGCCAGAAAGAAACGAGATGTCATTCTCGCCGAGATTCGAGAAGCCAATTCGAAGCTGGAGTTACGGCCCTCTACCACTGCTGAGATGGCCGGCTCTCTCATATACCTGGATGAGATAGAAGACAGGGTGAGGCGTGCGCTTATTGTTAACAGGAGTAAATAACCAATTACAGTCAAAGGTGACAGCAAATGTTGTATTTGATGTCATCCTCTGTCCCTCCCAGACTTTGGACATCGGAAAGGAGGTGGAGTCAGTTTGTGAAATGTACAATCTGATCAGAATGTACTCACTTCCCATGCCCCTCGACGACCACGTGGAGTTTGCCTCAGTGGAGCCCTACATGGACGACTTCCTTGGCAACATCGCCTGTGCAGCAGTAGAGAGAAACTCCAGCATGAGCAAGTTCTGCAGATCCCTGAGCACAGACATGAAGGAACTACAGCACAAGGTCAACGAAATCAGAGTCCGGTCACAGGTATCTGGAGATTATCTCTGTTTCAGTGATGGATATCTTACAAGCTATCCTTATACTCCACATACTCCTCTTTTTTCGTGCTCCTGATGTGTTCGTGTGCATGTACGCTGCTTCTACTTTATTTTTTTTTACGTGTAGGTTTCAGATATCCTCAACATCAACGCAGATTCCTCCCAAGTGCGTCTCCGACTGCAGGAAGTCCAGATTTCCATCGAAGATCTTCAGGCTCAGGCGTCTTCCTACAATTCCTTCCAGCAGAAACTGAAGGTGCCGCAGTTGTTTTCCGGTGCAGAGCAGAAACGGCAGTGATATTCAGCAGTTAGGGTTCACAAACTTCAGCCTGGCCACTCCCACATTTTACAACCTCCAGCATCTTTCTGAGTCGCTGCTAACTCAGAAATCACAAACCCTTTTTCCAGAAAAGTTTATTTAACAGAAACAAGAAAAAAAAAAGATTCTCAGAGTCTTCACTGACCAGCTTCTTTGTATTTAGGAAACAGAACCAAATGTAGAATCTGAAGCAGCAACACTCAGTTAAAGCTGTTCCAGAGTCATGTTTCCTATCTTGCTCCATCAGCTTCCTTTAATGACACTTTTTAATGCTTTGGGAACTGAGGATACTGATTGTTGCAGTTTTTCAGAGGAATCTGGGTCCATTCCTGCTGAATCCCAGATTTCAGCTGCTCAACGGAGTTCATCTGGTTCAGATGCCTCCTAGACGCCTCCCTTTGGAGGTTTTTTCAGGCCCCGGGGCAGACCCAGAACTCACTGGAGGGATTATATATCCCATCTGGGCTGGGAACACCTCGGGATCCTCCAGATTGGTGAGGGATGTTAGAGTATTAGTTCTCTTTCTCCACTTAACTCACACCCCTAAACCTTGTGCCTCCAACATGGGTGAAAGGTAATTGTGTTTCAGTGTCATTTAGGACAAGTTTTAAAACTAACTGCCTCCAGTTACGAGCAACACAAAGGACCAAAGCCTAACTGAGTACTGAGCCCAAAGTAACCACTGCTAACAGGAAACTCTAAAACCAGAGGCCATGAAGGCATTTACACGGTGAACCACTGCCGCCCCGGATCAGAGTTTCTGAGCAGTTACTCTGATAAACATTCGAACTCCAATCAGTCAGGATGGCAGCTGGGAGGGAGGAGCAGGTGGGGTGATGGTCTAAACCTGGTTCATCACAGCTCTGTTCTTCCTCTGTTCTGGCGAATAAAGATGGAGGCCACTGAGTTTCGCTCACTGAAGGACTTGGCTGCAGAGTTCAGGTTGACGCAGCTCCTGTGGGACTCCCTGGAGGAATGGGACTCTTTACGGGCCAGATGGCAGCAGGTGAGGCGCACACCTGATGTCAGACTGATCACTCATACAAGGAAGTGTGGGTTCTAAGCTCCACGGTGTCCTTTAATGTTCCCCCGCCTCCAGACCACACTCAGACAGCTGGAGCCAGACCAGCTCAGCTCACAGGTCAGCAAATACAGCGACCGCATCTGTCAGCTGGAGACGGGCCTGCCGCCCAACAGTTTGGTGCCAGCTCTGAAGGACAAAGTGGAAGTCATGAAGCAGAAGGTGAGCGGGACAAAGTTCTGTGTTCTGCTGTGCAAAAATATGACCTAAATGATAGGGGTGGGACAATATGCTTTGGTCCCGATTCGATTTTATCACGATTCTTGATAATTGCCATTCTACAAGTATTGCGATTCGATATAATCAGTAGGGGTGGGAATCGCCAGAGACACCACGATACCAAATATCACGATATATAGACAAATTTTCAGCTGCAAAGGATACCAACATAATTAATCTTGATCAACATGCTTATCTGTTAAAAAAAAGTTTTCAGTCAATTCACCTTACTTCAAATATTTACTCCAATAAAATGGACTGCTCATGAGTCACTCGGGAGCCGCGGGTTGGCCACCCCTGCACTATTCCATCACGTGGTTACGTCAGTTTTGAGTTTGTGGCTCGGAAGCTGCAACATTTTCTGCTTTCATTCCAAAGCGGCAGCGATGCGCAGCACTCTCGCCATAAGCCTGGCTACTGTTGGCAGCTTTAATTCCTGCTGTGATGCGAGATTAAGTTGACATGGACGTATCCCGACACAGCGACACAGATATTAGAAGCGCTGTCTGTTACAACAACCAAGTGTTTGTCTGCAATCCCCCGTTCTTCTGCTGCATTTCGCAGGAGGTCTGCGATGTTGGCCCCGGTGTGGCTTTCATGTACCGCTCGCGTTTGGAGTAGGCTACATAAGACTGCAGTTCCCAGTCCTCTGTGATGTGGTGCAATGTTACAGTCATGTACGAGTCCACTGACCTCGACGTCAAAGCGTCACTAGTTAATGCAACCCTTCCTGCTGTTCTCAAGGATTCTTCGACTTCAAGCTTAGTTCCTCGGTAGAGTTTAGGCACAGCCGTCTCGGCAAAGAAATGGCGAGACGTAATCACATACCTGGGCTCAAGCGTCTTTAACATGTTGCAAAACCCGGCATTTTCCACCACGCTGAATGGACGGATGTCTTTCAGCATGAAGTAAACAATGGACTGAGTTAACTTCCTTGCACGCTCACAATGTGAAGGTAGCTTTGCCAATCTCAGTGTCCAGTGTCGGTTGATTTTTTTTTTTTTTAATTATTGTGTTTTTCCAAGCGCTGGTTTCGTTTGGCCCCCCTCACCTGCCAGTGCTGCTGGGTGGTAACAGAGAGGTGAACTCTTATGTTAGATGTGTTCCCGGAGTATTTCACTTTCGCACTAGAGTCCCTGCAGATCGCATGTGTCATGTCAATGTCTTTCTTTCCCTCTTTGTTCAAAAGTCCAAAATAAGTCCAGACATTTGACTTAAATTTTGATGGCGCATTTATCAGTTCTCCTCCCGACATGTTGCTGTGCTGTGATCACCTATGACCTAGTTCACGTGCCAGCCAGATTTTACGAGAGCCGCGCTTCGCTGTGTTGAGCGCACCAGACAGTGAACGGTTAGCACCATTTAGTGGACTAAAGAAGCAATTGATTTTATTTTGGTGCATAATACAAAGTTTATTTTTTAGGTGTATGTGACCAAAATATCGATATTTGGTGTTTCTGAATCGATACAATATCGCCACGCCAAATGTCGCGATATGTCACTGTATCGATATTTTCTCCCACCCCTACTAAATGATGTTTTATCCTTCAGCTGCCTGTGATCAGAGACCTGTGTTACCTGTGTGTGAATCTGGAAGACTGGGAGACCCTGGAGGGATTTTTGGGCTTCTCACTGAGTGTTGAGGAACTCACTGTGGCTGCTTTGGAAGAGCTCAACATCTTCTCCCACGAAAAGGACATACAAGAGGTAACACACATGTTTACACTACAAGATTGTGCTCCAATTCTGCTCCGATTCTAATCTGATTCTGGTCCTGAAGAGCAAAACACAAAGACGACAGAGAAAATGGAACGTTTCACTTCTTTCTTTTGACTGGATCATTCAGTCAGGATCATTTCCTGTTTCTGGTGTGTCCTGATCTCACAATCACTAAGTTGGACATGCAACCATTTCACTGTTTTTGGGGGGATTTAGACCACCTTGAACCGGGTCCAGATGAAAAACGACACTCTTTAGACTGGACTGGATCAGTTCTGGAATAGGTGTTAGATATCTAGGACCCAAAAACAAAGGTGAAAAATAATTTTAGAGCTGCCTGGTACAGGTTGAAAGCACCTCGGTCCGGCCCCAGAGCGCATGTGACACCATTAGCTCTAAATATTTAAGATGTTGGCTGAGAGTTAAATCAAGAAGGGGGATGTAGAGAAGAGAAATGAGTGAATAAAAGCCTGCGCGATGCAGAAAACAGGCCTTTACTCCTCGTGGAAAACCTTTTTCCTGAATAAACTGCATCGATATTTGCTAAAGGTTTGGTTTGCATTACAAAATAAAGCATTTTGTGGGGGGGGGGGGGGGGGGGGTTCAGTTCTGCTGGTGGTCTGCCAACATTATGCTGCACGTGTACACACATAAATAAATGTGATGTAATGTTTTCAGGCCAAAGCTGTGACTGTGAGAGAGGCCAGATGTGCGAGTAGCACCCAGACACAGGAGGAGACGGCAGAGGAGATGCTGTGATGTTCAGGCTCCTCCTGTAGAGAAGATGGAGGCTTGTGCCATCAAACAGAGGTTCACCTCAACCACTCACGCTTTATTTATTGCTTTAACTTCTCCGACACTGTCCTGTGAAAGTGTTACTTTTATTTATTCATTTTCACAATTACCATTAAAGGAGATGAACTGGATGACTTTCACCATTTTATGCATTATTGTTGTTATTAAGTGTACGCTCCCTGTTCAGGTTTAGCATGTGGAGATAACTGACAGTAAATATCAGGTTCGTGTTGATGGATGTGTCCTTCATGTTGACAGAAAAAAGAGGCAGTGGCATTTTGTGCAATTGTTAAAGCTGAAATTGTACAAATGAGCTGAAAGATGTTGATGAGTTGTTTCTGTTGAATATAAAACTGTCACATGAGACACAAAGTTGTGTTATACCATGGGTGTCAAACTCTGGCCCGCAGTGTAATTATATTTGGCCCGCGAGGCAATCCCAAATGACTACTAGAGCTGACCACCCAGTGTTATAGACAAAACCCGAAAGTAAAGCAGCACCGCGATTACTGCGTGCCTTGCGTGTTGGTCCCATTAGCGGCAGCCCTGCAGGATGCTTTCATTGAAAAACCATTAGAGGGCACCGGCAACTGTCAGACTGTCACACTCTGCTGGCACGCAGTAATGGCGGCAGGCAAGATGGCGGGCCCATAGAGTTCTCGTCGAATTTTTGTATACAGCGCATTAGCCGCTAATACTACAAATCCCATAATGCTCTGCTGTTGTTTTGGCGCGTCAATCAGGACAAGACCCAGAAACTTTCACCGTGCTACCCCTTCCCAAAAATGTCGAAAAGAAAGGCAGAAAACCGGTGGGAGGAAGAATATCTGTTTACATATATAAAAGACAGACCTGTCTGTCTTGTTTGTGGAGTCAGCGTGGCTATAACTAAGGAGTACAACATTAGACGACACTATGAAACGAAACACGGTGATAAGTACAAGGACCTTGACATGACTCAAAGGAGACAGAAAGTAGAGGAGATAAAAAGAAGTTTGGTTTCACAACAGATTATGTTAAAAAGAAAAAGCTACATCACAAAGTGAGGCTGCTCATTTGTTTTCCACCAAAGAAGGGGGTCTCCATCCCGTGGTATTGGCTTCTCTTCTGAGTACCGGCGCATTTCAATAAAGGCATCAGTTCCAGGTGTGCGATGTTCCTGGAATGCAAGGACTTGGGAGTCAAATTCTGCCCATATCCCACCTATTGCTGCAGGTGAGCTTGAGGTAGTTGCAGGAGCAGCCACTGAGACAGAGCCGGTGGCAGAGCTTGTACTTGGTTCAGGAGCTGACACTGAGGTCCGGTTCACTGAATGCATTTCAGTGATCAGTCGTTTTTTCACAGCTTCAACATTTGCCATGTCACGGAACCCGAGGTTTTTAAATCTTGTGTCCAGGAATGTGCTGACAGCAAGACCATAAAAGGTTTCAATGGCTCTGAGACGGTGCTGGCATCGTGATCAGAGCTCAGCAGCTAGCTTGATACCTTGGCTCTCATGAGTTGCAGTTGATCTCCGAAGTAATGGAACCAGGGGTATCACTTTTGAAACTGAGGCATGTTTCTCTGTCGATATCTCTTTTGTGACCTCTTCGAATGGTCTCAGGGCATCAATGGAGAGACTAGCCATGGACCAATCTTCCTCACTCGAGCACAGTGAGCGTTTTCCACAAAGACAAAGTGCTGTAGTAACAGCTTCCTTTTGCTCAAGTAGTCTCTCAAACATGTAAAAGACAGAGTTCCACCATGTTTCAGCTGACTGGATCAGTTTGTGTTCTGGTAACTTTGGTTGTTTCTGAATTTCTTTGAGCCTCTCTGCTGCTCTTGTGCTGTGGTGAAAGAAAGCTACAATAGCTACAATTTGTCTCCCATTAAATTTTTCCTACTTGGAATCTTGTAGCGATGATCGAGTGTCTTTACAAAATTCCTAAAACCCTCATCTTCAACCACAGGTGTATATCCTTAACAATCATTTCAGCAAGAGTCCTTGTGATATCCATAGCTCTTTGGGAATCCTCTAGATAAATGAAACAAAAAACGATTGAGTCATAACCTCATAACCTGTAACAATGAGCTTAGCCTAAACATAGGAATACTACTGTTCCTTTGACAGTCAACTGGTTTTCCTCATCATAGAAATGTTTTTTAGAATTTAAAATCCATAAGCCGGCAGATATGCTGTGATGTTTACTCTGCGGGTGCTGTTTGGCGTCTCTTAGGAAACTCAGAAGGAGGACTGAAGGGATGCCCATCGTCTTCCAACCGACTGACCCGGCTCTGCAGTGTGCTGATCCGCAGGCAGGACCCTCCGACTCTGCCAACTGCTGAACCAAATTCAGTCAGCTGTATACATCCAGAGTCAAAATAAAGCTTTCATTCACTGCAAACTGCTGATTCTGCTCTACTTCTTACTGAAACTTCCCAGGTTGCATTGCCACATTTTATAGTCTTTATGAAAGCATGAATGGTTTACCCACAAGGTGGAAAACAACCACCACAAGCCGGTCGGACGCTAACTGCTGATTGTAAAAGTGGCCTCCTAATAATGCCACATCGATGAAGCTGAAACGGTGTTCAAATGAAAGTTGGCAGGTGGCTTTTTGGTGAAGCAGCGAGTGCTGCAGCGTGTCGGCGCCACGTGGACACAGAACATTCAGTCAACATTAGTCTGTGGTTCTCCAAAGATTTACAAGAACCACTAATGAATGTTTGGAGAATGCGTGCAGAGGCTTTTGGGAAAATAAAAACTCCACCATGTTCTGAGGACTGACCACTGAAAATGCAGAAGGCTGTACCACATTCAAAGGAACAATCCTTCAGCATCCTGAGGTCCTCATGAAATATCTGGGATACACTACAGGAGACCTGTTAGTTCACTCCTCTGTTCAAGTGGGTCACTTTAGGAAAGCGGAGGGACCCACTCCACTCCACTCTGCCCATCTCCTCCTCAGGGTCTGCCTCTTTTGACATCTGTGGTCAAATGATAAAGTCGCTCGTTTATCTTCTTTCTGGTTATGCAGAAAAAACAACGCAATTCCAAGTAAATAGTTGAAAACTTGACATTGTTGTCAATTTTTACAAAGATCATTTATCTTTGCATATAAATCTTAAGCCTCGTTTCCACTATGCAGTACGCTACGGTTCGGCTCGCTTTGGGGTCAGCTTGCGTTCCCACCGTACAAAGGGGACCCTCAGGGGTGGGCGGAGTGCGTGCCGAAGCGTAAATAGCAAATAACAGCAAATAACACATAACATCCATAATTTGGAACCACCTCCAAGCTTCTTCAGCTTAAAGCTGCAGTCTGCAGGATTTCTTGTTGTCATACGTAAAGTCCTACTTTTTGGCATTTTAAGAGTTTACATGATCTATCAGAACGCTTAAAGTTGAAAACAGTGACCTCCGTGGTCGCAAGATGCAAGAAATGCTTATTTTTTAACCGAAAAATAAAAAGTTATTCAACTTCCTGTCCCGCCCCATCAAAACACATGAGAACTCGTGCAGGCCTAAGTGCACGCCAGATGCGCGTACACGACTCCTCATTCATCAGCTCACCTGTCATTTGCGATCATGGAAGACACAGTAAGTAGACTAGCCCGTAATGAAGTTCAATAGTCTAGATAAATAAGCGTGGAGACGAGCCTACCTTGTATCGCGCGTGCACAATCGGTGATTGACAGGCAGCAGAGCCCCGCTCGTAACCTGACTGGTTACCTTGGCTACCTGGAACCTGTGTGCTAGGTACCCCAAGCAGAAGGGTTAAAAAAAAAAAAAACCTGCTGCGTCCTGTGAGCCGAGTTCCGGCCTCGTTTTGGCGTTGACGAAGGTAGTCCGGCTAGTTGGCTGGGGTCACAAAAATAAAGCGTCTTGTTTCTCAAAACAATATGCGTTCAAAAGAGTAATACATTTGCATCACAAAATGGTTATCCAGAAAAAGTCAGACCTCACAATCGCTTGGCGCTATTTTTGCCTCCCTTCATAGCGACAGCTGCACCTGTTACGGTGTTTACTGCTCGGAAGCAGGGGACTGCTCGGTCTGCTTTTCGGTTTACACAGCCTGTAGTGATATGAAGGGAGAGAGAAATAGCGCCATGCGATTGTGAGGTCTGATTTTTTTATGGCTACCGATTTTGTGATGCAAATGTATTACTCTTTTGAACAGATATTGTTTTGAGAAGCAAGACGCTTTATTTTTGTGACCCCAGCCAACTATCCGGACTACCTTCGTCAACGCCAAAACGAGGCTGGAACTCGGCTCACAGGACGCAGCAGGGAGTAAGAAAATGTTCATAAATGATGTTGCTAATATGGGATGTCATACAGCTTCATGTCAAAAGAGGCGAACTATCCCTTTAAGACTTTGAAAGTCATGTAGTGTGACCAAAGCTTAACATTAAATGCCAACCTAACAGAATTTAAGCAGCAGTTTGTTTTTGTTTTGTCAGACTCAGTGGGATCACTGTAAGCGACCTGTAAACTGTATTTGGATTGGATGTCTTCATTCATCTACCTACAAGTCATTATAAGAGATGTAGACTGAGCTTAGTAGCACAATTCAGTCATTTGTACCGAATGGGAGAGGCAACTCTCAAACCTTGCTCATCTCATTCAGTTTTGCTTCACCCTAAATCCTTAAAGGCTGCCTTTTAAAGGAAACACGCTTAAAAGATGGAATTAGGGTTAAGTTGCACTTAGACAAGATTAGATTAACATCATTACAAAAATATTTCCCTTTGACTTCCTTTTCTTTATGCAATGCGGAGTCCAGTGCCTTCACCACCAAGGGACAGTGAGGCCAGATGTCAGGAGACAGAGAGCAGCACTCAAGAGAAAATCAGGGCCAGGCAGGGGACCCGAGACGATTGTTTCCTTATAATGTGGCACAAGTTGTGTAAGATATTGTTTGGGCTTCATAGAAATACAGCAGTGTAGATGTTGGTCTATTTACATTATGAACTTCTGATATAAGTCTCTCTCTCTCTCTTTCTGGGCTTTCTGCTGAATTTTCTGTTGTCCCTGTTTATCTTCGTTTGCTCAGCCCTGTTCATCTGGAGGAAGATGAGAATCTTGAAGAGGCAATTCAGTGTTGTCTACTAGAAGACTGTGCTGTTAATATTCTAAAGTAAGAGTTACAAGTATTTTTTTACTACAGTAAAACTCTTGTTTACACCAGCGTAAACATCGCAAACAACATGGAACAATTCCTCATGCACTGAAGGTGATAGTGGAGTAAATGCAGAGGTAGCCAAAGGTCTGTTTATCTTTGTCATTGTCTTTTTTTTAATATAGGTCATCTGAAATGCCGAGCAAAGAAGAAGTTGCAGGCCTTCTACAAGCTCACAGTGAAAGAGTTATAACATCGGAAACAAGACAGATCTATATCAGTCGAGCCAATGCTTGGCCAACAGCCCAACGTGTGTTTAAGAGAACCTGTTTTGCACAAAGCTGTGACATGCTTTATGTCACATTTGCAAGCCATGAACATGACGCTGAGGAAGATGCTGCCGACCTTGGAGGTCCCAGGCGAGAGTTTTTCCGATTACTGGTGAAGCCTATCTTCCAAGACAGTGGAGCTTTTGAAGGTTTTTTCTAAATATATTGGTTTGAAAATGCCAGAGTACACGATACAGAATGCGGTGTTAATTTATTTAATCTTTCAGGCACACCAAATGGATGCACACCAAGACTGAACATTCTCCACTTGCAAAATGGACTGTATGGAACCATTGGCAGGATGAAGTCTACAGTAATAATAACTGTAGGGGCTGAAGCACCTGCATTCCTGTCCCCGAGTGTCGTGGACTACATTGTGTCTGGGGACATCCTTCAACCTAAAAAGGTAATGGGCAATATTCTGACCTGAAGACTATTGTAGCAAGCCTTTGCTTTTTTTGACTATTCCACAGCAGTACAGTTACTTTTATTTTGGTAGAATGCATTATCAAAATAATTTTGGTTTCATATTACCCAATAAATAACTAAAAATGACTTTCTTGCCATTGGTAGGTAACTAAGTGTAAGTGAAATGCTACATAGTACTTCTGTAAATGTTGATTAAATGCAGTCATTTGAGAAAATAAGATTTTTGGGGGGGCTTTTTATGCCTTTAATGATAGGACAGTTGGAGAGAGACAGGAAGCAGAGAGAGGGGGAAGACATGCAGCAAACGACTGTCCGGTGCGGGACTCGAACCGGGGCCCACTGCAGCAAGGACTGTAGCCTCTGTACATGGGGCGGCTGCTTAACCCACTACACCACTGACCACCCTGAGAAAATAAGATTTTAAAGATCTGATCTGTAATATTTAGGTTCAACAGGCAACCTTGCAGGATGATTTGGAGAAAGCAGTCAGCAGCTGTGACTAATGGCGATATAAGGTGAGGGTCTTCCACTTGTTGTCACCATGGCCAACAGAGATTTGTTTGTGAAAAATGCAGTTCTATACCATACTGTTGTGCAACGGCAGAGCTGTCTTGATCAACTCATTGATGGCTTGTCCCACTATGGAGTAAGATTCACCTCACAGTTCTGTATCATATTTGCTCCGTGCTGTGGTAAAATGACTAAGAATTGCCATATCCCCATTTAAAGGTAGGGTAGGAGATCCTGGATTTTGAGTCCAGCGAAGCTGCATTTTGAAAATACACCGGTAAAAAGTCCCAACCCTTTTCTTCACTTTTCCCCCGAAGGCACGCCTCTAGAGTACATGAACGCGCACGAGCACGAAGGTGCACGAGCGCTGTTCTGCCAGCAAGCATCGATCGTTGCCGTATTTAGTACTTAGTTTATGCTAACTATACGTTTAATAATGCTAGGTGCTAGCCAAGCTGGCTCTAGTTTAGCTTCCTGCCAAGCTTCTGGACGTTCACGGAGCAGGGTACGCGCACAGGGAGAAGGAACGGTCCGTTCACAATGATTGCATACTGTTTTTCCTAGATTGTACGTTCTAGAGGCCACTAAAACTTTTCATATTTGTGTCAAAACTTTTAATTAATTGGTTGCAATGGGGGTGTGAAGAGTATTTCAAGCAATATGTAAAAAAATGTTCCAGAAAAAGATCCCCTACCCCGCCTTTAACCATAACTACTCATTTTTATGGCCTTTCATTTATGGTGTTGAATTTCCTTCTAGTTTTTATCACTCCTTAGAGAGAACCCCAGCTTGCATGTGCTGCTTGACATACCAGGAAAGGTCAAAGGTCGAGCAGCTGATTTTGTAGCTGGTATTCTCAAACCAAGCTACTCTGTACTGGGGAGCAACGGAAGAGTTAGGGAGGAGTTGATGATGGGAACATTTAGGGAGTTTCTCCAATGTCTTGAAAGTAAGTTTGTATTTTTAATTCAGTATATTATACAATAAGGAAATCCAGGAAACGTACAGATTTATTTTATTCTTTACAACTCATGAAGCTGTGCCTATCTAATGTTTATGTACCATGTAACAAGAATACAGTTGTTATGATAGCTTGTAAGAATAACATTGCTTTTTCACCAAAATACCTCTACAGTAAACCATTAGTTATTCAATTAGTCATTGATTCAGTCTTTCTTAAACCTGAGTATTTCCGAGTCTCCAAGTCAACACTGGTTTCCCTTTGCTTTCAGATCAGGGGTCTTCAACGTTTTTCAGGCCAGGGACCCCCAAACTGATGGAGAGTTGGAGCAGGGACCCCCCTACTATTAATATGGCATACAATTGTGTTTTATATTTAACGGGGCCTAGTGCCGTTTATAAATATAGCTACTCTGTTATTGTACATTCAATACTAAGCTATTCAAATAATACACAGGTTAATATATTCATGTCTTTATTTTAAACATGTGCAAGGCACAGGGTTGCCGTGCCACTGCCATTTATAAACAAACATCTTGCATACAACACTGAGCTATTCAAATAATCCACAGATTTTAACTTTAAACATGCATGTAGATGGGGCAATGAATCCTCAAAGCATCTGTGAATGGCACACGTGTGCACAAAATTTGTGAGAAAAAATTGTTTGAAAAAAAAAAAATTTTTTTTTTTTTTTTTAAATGTTAAAAATTGTCTAATCAACCAAAGATTTCGCGACCCCCCTGCAGTACCTCCGCGGACCCCCTGTTGAAGACCTCTGTTTTAGATAAAGAGCTGAGAGACACATATGGGGACAGGACTCTAACCGAGGAGGAGGAGGCATTCCTGAAGACTTTGAGCCCTGGTCACATCTTTGCGTTTGCTACAGGGAGCAGCAAAGTCCCAGCCATTGGTTTTTCATCCAACTCCTAAATGAATATTTATTCATGATGAAGACAGATATCTTCCCACTGCACATACGTGTGCCAACGAGCTTCACCTTTTTGTGAATGCAACAACAATGACTGATGATGATGAATTCAACTACTGCTTCCTAGTGGCATTAATGAATGGATTTTTATTCAGCACCATTTCAACAAATGTCAGGATTCCACTCTTTAGTTTCGGATATGAGGTGCTATTAGTATTTATGTTGTCTACAACTGGACTAAAGTATTGTTGTGTTTTGAGATGTTTAACAGCTACCATTAAAGTACAAGTAAAGGCTTTGTTGTTGCAAGCACAACTTTAGCATAAATGTGCTGTCCTAGTTTTAATTTTTACTGTAAATCTACTAATAATTTACTGAAATCAGTTCATCAGGCTGCTGTGTTGTTCTGTGTACCCTCTGCCCCTCGCATGGTAACAACCCTAAAACTTTCCACTACAGCCCAGTGGCTGATGGTGTCCATGTGTAAATGTATTCCATAGAGGAGATTTGAGGCATATAGAGTTTGTTCATATTAGAAAGCAGTGGTTTCAATTGCATTACATAAGAAAGCTGAAAAATAAAGACTATAGCTTGTGTTTTCCCATCTTGCTCCACATTCTTTTCATCTTGTTATGAATTTAACTCGAGTTAAATCAGCAACTAGAGTTACTAGTTTTTTTATACTCAACAAACAGTAGTGAAGGAATGAAACTATGTACATTTACTCAAGTAAGGTACTTAAGTAGAAATTTGGAGTACTTTTCAGATTACATTTTTTAATTCCCCTCCTCACCATTGAAAGGCATGTTTATTCAGATTCACTGATGTTGAATATGTTGTGACAAACTGAAGAATGTGTTCTTTCTCCTCATCCTACTCCTCCTCAAGCTCTTTACAAAAGTGGACTTTTGAAAGTACAATGAGGCTAATGTTACCCAGTTGTCCATGTTATGCTGAGATCACACATTTACAAGTTTATCCAAAATAAACTGTTGTGTTCTCTGAAACAATGTTTTGCCATTGTTGTTGTCATGTAGAAGAGGGTTAATGGCATCATTCAGTTCTTGCAAATCCCTGCCATTCAATGGGGAAAATCCTCTTCTAGAGTTTGGTGAGGAACAAAAAACTATCCCTGCTGTTGAGAGTTCTGGGTTGTGAAGATGAGGCAAATCATTGTCCAGACTAAAAAGCTGAACTGGTGTTCTATCTCCTTCAGATGAGATAGAGTGATTGTTAAATCCAGCTTAGAATTCCTCCAAAGTACGGTTGATTCTGGGTAGAAAGAGCTAATGGAGACAAAATAGGTCTGTTGCATTATCTATGTCTAGGATACTCAGGGATTCCAGTTCATAAAAAATGGGTGCATAAATATGGCTGCAGTTTTTGTTCAAGTCTCGGTTAAAACGCTCGATCCTCTGGTTGTGTACAGAACTTCCTGTTAAGACAGAGCCTTCAGCCCTGCTTGCATGCATGTCCTCCCAAATCTGAGCGTTCTCTCCTCTGTGATCAGTCCTGATGTGCAGTGGTCTGCCAAACTGTCCAACAGCTGCAGTGAAGTGGTCTCTCACAGTTTCAGCACGATTATTGTTGGAACAGTGAAGACACATCAACATCCTACTGTAGCCGTCTATGGCACCTTGAACAACCAATTTCCACCTAATCAACTTGTGATTTCCGTCGACATGCCATATAAAATTTGGATGTGGGACAGAGTACACTCGCCGAACTATTGCTGTTCTTCTCCTGGCTAAGACACCAACTGGGTCCATCCTTAGCAGTGAATCTCTTACACGTTGTCTTTGAACCACAATGTTTTTGGAGCGGACATGCCCCATAAGCATCACTTCTCTAATATTTGGGTGTTCAGTTTTTATTTGTGACACTTCAAGATCCAATTGTTGATCACTGATGCTCTTAAATTTTGACGTTGGGATGTTATAGTCTTGCAGTAACTTGTAGAAATTTGGCCTCGAGATTGAAAGAATAGATGCCGCTTCTGTAAAGGTGGTTTTCAGTGAAAGAACATGTTCAAGCTCCTCTTTGGAAATCTGATGTCTTCCTTGTTAGTCATTCTAGAACACAGCAAAGAATATGACATTTGGCATGTTTCTATAACAAACAAGGGTTATTCAAGAGGAAATTATAGACCTAACAGATGAGCATTCACATCACTCATCATCTTTCTGACTGAAGAGAATTATAGATTGTACTGTTTGTTTATTTAAGGAATGTTTAACTAAATAACATGGACCATCAAAGATGAGAGGTTACTGAGAGGTAAATGAGAAGTAAATCAAACAAATATGAACATGAATATGAATGAGTACTTACTGAGCAAGGTCTGTTGCTGGTAAAGGTATGGTAGCGCTGGAGCAGGAACCCTGAGGAGTTTTAAAATATAAACAAAATACCAAAGACGTTATTATATTGTCACGTGTTAGTGTAAAATATGCCACCATGATTGGAAACAAAACGGAAACAGTATACCACACAGAAAACAAACAAACAAACAAACAGTCAGCTAGGTTACATGAGTATGAAAGTATACCGAGCGGTATGACCTCCCAGTGGAGGTGGTGGGTGTGGCTGGCCCAGGTGGGATGTTGCAGCTGGTGGGAGCCTGAAGAGACATTAGCAAAATATTAGCAACATTATCTTTCATGTGTTTTTTCTTTTTATACGCCCAGCAGTCAAAAACCACCGATGTGATTGGCGAAGGACAAAAAAGCAGGACAATGTAGAAACAAAGAGAGATAGATTTTATGCTTTTTTACAGTACGCACACTATACATATATATATATATATATATATATATATATATATATATGTATATATATATATATACACATACACACACACACACTAGTGGTGGGCCGTTATCGGCGTTAACGTGCTGCGATAATTTGAGAGTCTTATCGGGCGATATAAAAAATATCGCCGTTAATCTATTCTCAAAGTTGGGTTGGGAACTGGGTCAAAATAGGTAGCCTAAGCAAACTGTGATGACTTTTACCTTGATATTTTAGCTCGGGTGTGGGCCGATGTACTTTGTCTGCCGTTAGGTGTGATTAAAACAGAAGAACGCTACTTTTCAGAAGCCTGTGCTAGGCAGTTTATGGAGGTCGCTTATCTGTGGGGGATAGTTGACAAAATCTGCCCTGTTGGAACAGACAGCGCTCCTAATATGGTGGCCGCAGGGAGGATACTGCGCGTGTGGCGCAACAGAGACGCACTGCACACAACGCTATCTCAACAGCAGCACCATCTGGCCCTCCCAACAAGTGCTGAATATGAGAAGTTGGCGTAGCTAGAGAAACTGCTGGAGCCATGCATGTGAATAAACTGGTCTGCCCTAATGTTGCTGACTCGCTGGAGAAGCTTCGCTTGAGAATTTGCTTTGGTAGCTTTGGTAGCTCGTGACGTCACATTTAGAATGTTCAATTCTTAAAGGCCCCGCGGCTGTGCAGCACCCCCGCGGAAAAAAACATGAGGAAAGAGAGGGCAGGAACACGAATAAACATGTTGTTATTTACAATTTGTTATACAAGATATACATCACTTTTACAAATTATGTAAAACTACATTAGGTACACCTGAGAAGAGCAGGAATAGCAGAGGCAGCTGTGAAAATAAACTAAATTCGAAAGTAAATCCGAAATAAATCCGAAATAAAACTTAATTGCAGTGAGAAAGGTATGCTTGGGGTTACTACACTATTGTATGGAAGCACTCGACACGGCAATTGCAACAGTCTCAGGATTAAACGACTATTGTTTGGATAGGAACCAAAGTTTACACGTCTGTTTCCGTGAACGCCGCGGATTGTCCCCCCTGAATGAGCCATTTTAATCTAGATTAATCTAGATTAATTTCAAGATTTCAGTGAGATTAATCTAGATTAAAAAAAATAATCTATGCCCACCACTAATATATACATATATATACACACACACACACTTTGTTTCATGAACGAGGACACAGTGGTGTTGGTATACTTGACTATTCATGTTCTAAAACAGCAGAGCGCAAGTTACAGTGGGTAAACATACACCAGGAGAACCACCAATGCAGTACCACATAACAAAGACAGATGGCAGCAGCAACACATTTATAAAGGCAGGTGGCAGCTAGCCTGGGCGAAAGCCGACTGTTGACTCTGTCAAACAGTCTGGGAAAACCCAAGAGGAATCCGTTTCCATGGAGGGCGGGACCTTACCCAGCAACTTAAATTTATTGGAGTAACGGAGTTCCCTTAACCAATGATAATGTTTAGAAATGACGTTGGTTATGCGCCGAGGTTCATGCTTACTCTCGCGAGGCTCTAGCTCGCGAATCACGCTTCCCACATCCGCTTTCATTATACCGGTACCATTTGATAAATCAAACTTTTCCCAAAGCCAGTTGGAAGGAGAGCTACGACATCCTTGCCACTAACAAAATTGACGAGGCATTCCTCTTGCTCTCGTTTTAATTGTGTAATGATCTCCAGAGTTGAGACAACTTCATGGATAGCTTCTAGCGTTCTTCCGTCGCCATGTTTATTTCCGCTGCGGTTGAACTACAATTATATGGACTACAATGGACTCCGCGCGTGAGTTCTGCGTCACCACTCGCAACTGTTTGCTGATTGGCAAAACACTGAGCGAACCGAGGTAGGGGGATTTGGCCAGACTATGTGCGGAGCCAAAATCTTTGGGCGGAAGTACGTAGGATGGCGTCGCCAGGCTAGGTGGCAGCACATGTCCTGCAACATCTCCCTTTTCTTAATTAAAGCAATGGCATATGAACTGAGACCTGAAACAAAGGCCTACTGAGTACTCAAGAAAGTTACTTGTTTTATCATGCCAAAACCTATCACTGTTGTACATTATACCGGCAGCGACAACAACATAAACATTTGGCAACATAATACAACTGGTTTTATACTGGCAGCAGCAACTTCATAAACAAACATAAACATTTGGCAACAACCAGAATACATATTTTTCTTTCCCTTCAGAGATCCAGTCTTTTAGGTGGCCTGGTAATCCGACCATAGCGTGAGGTGACTGGAGGCCCTGTTGGTGTGGAGGTTGTATCAGCAGCTGGGCTATCAGCATGCTGAGGTGGGGTAGCACACGGCGTAGCACTGAGCTCTGGCCAGTGAATCTCATTGTGAAAAAAGTATTCATACCATTTTCCTTCAGCAAAACCTGAAAATGGGTCCCACAGACCCAAGCCAGGGATAAGCAAAGCAATATTTCACCAACACACACAACACTGTATAGAAAAGGAGCACCAGCACCACACACACACTATTGTATGTTCTATTAGTTAGTAAAAGAAGGAATCGAAAACAGTCAACCTGCTGGGTGAATTTATCTAATCTGTTATCGGTACCACGTACAACTCAGAATACAAGTCTGTTGTTGAGAGCGTCATTTCCTCTTGCATCATCTGTTGGGGCAGCAGCATCAGAACCAGGGACCTAAAAAGACTCAACAACCTGATAAGGAAGGCTGGTTCTGTTCTGGGGACGACTGTGGAACCTCTGGAGACAATAATGCAAAGAAGGATTTTGCATAAAATCAAGAGAATTATGGACAACCCTGAACATCCTCTCCATGAGACTGTTATCAGAAAACAGAGTCTCTTCAGTCAAAGGCTTCTTCAGTTTGGATGCAAAACGGACCGCTACAGGAAATCTTTCCTGCCCACAGCCATCAGCATCTATAATAACTCTTTGATTTAATTGAGCTACATCAACATTTAATTTCCCTCTGGGATAAATAAAGTATTTTTGAATTGAATTGAATTGAATAAAGTGCATTGCAGTAATCTAGCCGAGATGTAATAAAGGCGTTGATTACTGTTTCAAAGTGCGTATGTGCAAAGAAGGGCTTCACCTAAGACCAGATACACTTAGACTAAGATACAAAAAAAGCTGGACTTCACTATTGCACCAATTTGCCGGTCCAATTTAAAATCACTGTCCATCTTAAAACCCAAGTTTGCGACTGTTGGCTTCCTGTATTGCACCAAGGGGCCCAAGTCAACAGGAGGGGATTTGCAAGAGCCACTGGGACCAAACACCATCACTTCTGAAACAGGAAGGAATGCCGTTGGACCATCCTACAGGATGTGACGGACCACAGTTTCTGTTGAGCATGAAAAATATAGTTTATTATTTTTGACTGGACCACAGGAGTTGGTCCTAAATAGGTGGACTTTGAGCCTCCAGCTGCTGTGCAGACGGGTGAAATGGATCGGTCATGTCAGCTTCAGGGCCTCCTTTTGAGAAGTTTTGGTTTGTAAATGTTTGTCCAGCAGACCCGAGCACGACACATTCAGCAACAATGTCCATTGGGTTTTACGTTTACATCCCCCATCTGAGCTGGGGGACTGATGTAGAATCATTTGACGGGGGCAGAATGTCAGTTGTACCATTTCCCATTGCAGACACAAGCCACATATTTGTGTGATTTTATTTGATCAATTTATTTATACGCCATTTATTCTTCACAGCTACTGTTGCTGATAATGCAATATTCTGCCCGTACAGTCTGTTTGGTTCCCAAGCACCTACGTAATTGTTTTCTGGTGATGATGCACACCTCCTCCTCATTATATCCACTCAGGAGAGTCAGATCAGGCCAAGTGATTTCTCCAAGAATAAAAAGCAACAACAGGCTGGCTGAAGATGCACTTAGACTTTCCTCAAAGCTGCTGGGGTTAAATGCTGGGGCCCTTGTCCACTTGAAAGCATGACAAGCTGTTCTTATGGAATAGCCAGCCCTTTCAAACCCTTTAATTACGTTCACATCTTTTCATAGCTGACACCTGATCTCAGGTGGTAAGCTGTTATTCAAATGAATTGTTCTGCGCTATTTATCAGCATTCTGAAAAGGCTGATTTGTTTATTTCACAAGAGCAGGAGAGCCGCACACTTTCCACATGTTATGTTGAGAAGTGATCATTTACATACGAGGTGGCTCCAGTGCTCTCTCATCTGTACCCTCTTCATACTCACTTTCCTTTTGACCTACTATCCACTGGATACAATAACGATCAGCTTAACTGCCTCGTGTGTTTCTTCAGCCTTAATGTTTGTTCTCATATATTTTCTTATGTGTGCAGCAAAGCAGTGAAAGCTTTGGTTGGCATAATGATCACCAGATGTGAACACAAACTACTTTGTAAAGCTGCCCATCCCCTTTGGCATCTTTATTTTGTTGTGTTACAACTTTGACATGTGTCTGTTTTTTTGGATTTTTATGTCATAAAAGTGAAAAATAACTGCATGTATGGGTTGTTTTTTAAGGCCTTCAATTATGATCCGTTGCTGAAACTTGCATATTATGTCCATTTTTATTCAATCAAAGTGTCTGAAGATCCCGGTATGTTTAAAGCTGTTGTGAGAAGCCCCACCACTGAGCAACATCAACTTGTGTTTCATTTTGTTAACAAGCATCACGTCGGTACGTGTGCAAAAAGATCCCGTTTGATATGTTGTGTCAGAATCATTGATCCAACTTTTAGTCTAGAGTGTTAATCTCATTAGAAATTATAAACATGTCAGTCCACATCCATCTGAACTTATAAGCAGACTCTTTTTGTCAGGGACTGACGGCACATTTTTATACTGAATTTGATCAAAGAGCCACCTGCTGGAGGAAAAGTAAGAGCAGATGTTTAACATTATTTTCCATATGATGGATGGGAAGCTGTTGTTTGAGTATCATCCGCACAGGTAAAAGTAAAGCAAAATCATTGTCATTAAGACTTTGGCTGTGGAGTCATGCTGCTTATTGCATTAAAAGTGAAAAAACACGTCGCTGAAGGTGTAAAATCAGTTGAACGACCAGTTGAACCCCATGGCTTTCGTATGCATCACGGGGAACAATGTCTGCTTTAATGTCTTTTACTAAGTTGTTTTGCAGGAGATGTGCACGTAAAATAATTTTTCCCTTATAGAATCCATCATATTGGGCACCTCAGTCTTAGTAAAAAATGGAAACGTACAGATCAAGCAACTTTGAAGCTTTTCTTGCAACCACAGGCCTCCCCTGTTATTCTTTCAGCGTGTTGCACTTCTGAAGACTGCTGGGATCACTGCTGGCATTAAAGCTGCAGTCTGCAACTCTTTTTCAAGCATAATGCCTGGAACTGTCCGGGGATTCTGAAAGTAGTACATTAAATACCCCAATACAAAAAAAAATGAGTTCTCTAGGTCCCCTATATGTCCCGCTAGGTCCCTCCAAAGCCAGCAGGTTTGTTTACAAAATTGCAGACCGGACCGGTAAAAGGTAACCAATCAGGTTTACGAGCTGGGCTCTGCTGCCTGTCAATCACCGATTGTGCACGCGCGATACAAGGTAGGCTCGTCCCCACGCTTATTTATCTGGACTATTGAACTTCATTACGGGCTAGTCTACTTACTGTGTCTTCCATGATCGCAAATGACAGGTGAGTTGATGAATGAGGAGTCGTGTAGGCGCATCTGGCGTGCACGTCTACGTGCACGAGTTCTCATGTGTTTTGAAGGGGCGGGACAGAAAGTTGAATAACTTTTTATTTTTCGGTTAAAAAATAAGCATTTCTTGCATTTTGCGACTACGGAGGTCACCGTTTTCAACTTCAAGCGTTCTGATAGATCATGTAAACTCTTAAAATGCCAAAAAGTAGGACTTTACGTATGACAACAACAAATCCTGCAGACTGCAGCTTTAATGTAAAGTTATTCAATTCAATTCAATTTTTTTCTGTGTGAGTACACCTGAGATTGATGCCGGAGAGACTGCTTTGATTGAAACATGGTGGAAGTCCGCAAGCTTTCCAGAACTATTTAACTGTGGTATTTATAGATCAGAAGAAGAATCTATCATTCCTCTGCTGGTGCTGCAGTCTCTCCAGTCTCTCAATCTCCATGCTTTTTGGTTCAACTCATCTTTAGCAGCATTTTGTCTCTTATGGGCTTAGCTCTGTCTGAATGAGGCTAACAGAAAGAAGCCACGGGCATCTCAGAGGTCAAGTAAAAGTGTTTTGCATCTTAACAGCATGGGGCTAATGTGCTGGAATTGTGCACACACGCGGCACACTTAACCTGGAAAGTAGCCAGAGTCTCTTTGTGCTGGTTTACTCAGCTGTGGAAGGCAAGGTCCGACCGAGTCAGATGACTCAATTACGGATACCCGACCAATCTCGCCTCGGGATCAGGGGGAATCGGGGAGGGGTATCTCTGTCTGAAAGGCTCTAACAAAGGCCCTGCCCTGCTTACTCTGTTCGGACAAGGCCCATCGACAATCTGCAGGGGGGATAATCCCAGCAGCACTAAAGAGTTCTCTAAGGAAATGATGCTCACTTTAGGGTTTAACAGGTTATCTCAACATTACATCTTCATGCAGGTTACGCGTATCGATGTTTCAAAAGTTGTTGTAGAACATATCTGAAGGAGGCTGACTAAAGTATGTCACTTGATTAAAGTTTTACTGGTTAAAACCCATTTTAACCAGTTTGAACTCTGACCAAAAAAATGAATGAGTCTGGCTGGCAGATCCTTCATCCACCCTGTGGGATTGAATGTAGGCCTTCTTCACCAAATAATAGGGGGCACTCATAGTTTGACCCACCCAGTTAATGTGTTTAACCCCTTAGGGCAGTACATGACTGGCTGTTTAAAAGGGCTCATGTTTAGTGAATTTTCAAGGCTCATTTAATTTTGTGTTGATAGTTTGTATGTTACTGTTTTGTCATTTAGAATTTAAGATCATTCTTAATGAGTTGATGACGATGAAAAGATGAGTGACCTCAGGAAATACAGAGAAGCAGTGGGTAGCCTAATCTATCTTAGTTCATGCACTAGACCAGATTTGAGTTGTGTCGTAAGTAAACTTTCACAATATTTCAGTGCGCCAACAGAAGAGCAGTGGACGACTGTAAAACATGTACTGAAATATCTGAAAGGCACAATTGACAAGATGCTGTGTTACAGGAAATGTGATGATGGGTTACAGTTGGTGGCTTATAGTGACTCGGATTTAGCCTGATTAACATAGACTTTCAAATCTCTTCGAGATTCTGGTCTGACCAAGACCATAACGAATACGATTCGAAATGGCCTGGTCAACCCGCCTCCCTCGGGTTGCTACTGGTTGTGGCCAGAAAAGGCTGTGCCTAAGCTTAAGTCAATTACACCACTCTTTCCTCTGACGTATGATTTAACTACCAGCGGGGCTAACTGGTAGATTAAACTCTTACCAAAGCCAGTAGGGAGCAAGGCGAAAACGTCTTTCCTGTCAAGAAATGATTCAAGGGCTGTTCTTTGCTCGATTTTTAACGAGAATCTCCCGTCGAACACTTTTCTTACAGCATCTACAGCAGTGTCAAAAGCTTGACGCTGCTCCATGTTGATATTGAATGAAGCGCTTCCGTGTACAATCCATGGGTTGAGTGGCAGTTCAATCACGTCACTACCTTGAACACGCCTCTACCCTGGGCCGTTGGCGCTGCTCAAAGTCGATTGCTTCCCGACAAAGTGGGTGGAGTTCCCATTTTTTCGGGAACTCGAATCCACCTGAATGAGCAGTTTGCCTGAGTAAGTGTAGCAGAGCCGAAGGTGTTGCGTCACTGCGAGGGCGGAGCCTGGGTAACTCGGATTGGGCAGGAGATGCAACTGACCGACGTAGTACATCTGGTTATTGTGTTAGCCTATGTAAGAATGGTCCTCTGATTTCTTGGAAGACCAAAAAGCAGCCAACTGTAGCACTGTCAACATGTGAGGCTGAGTACATGGCGTTAGCTGTCACTACACAAGAATGTTTGTACCTGTCTCAAATGCTTAAACATCTTGACTCTCATTATGATGTACCTGTAATTTATGAAGATGACCAGGGGGCAATTGCATTGGCAAAGAATCCCTTTAGCCGACAGAGATGCAAACACATTGACATCAAATATCATTTTGTAAGATCTACTGTAAAAAATGGTGATGTGTTTTTGGAGTATTGCCCAACAGATCAAATGGTTGCTGACCAAATGACAAAACCAGCTACAAAAGGGAAGCTTCTTGCCTTTTCTAGGTTTCTATTTAGGTGATTGCCGAACCAAAATGTGATTTTGCTCTTTGCAATGTTTTTGTTTTTCTTGTTGTAAATGTGAGAACAAGTGGGGGTGTTGATTGATGCTTGTTGAGGGCCTTAACTATCTGAGTGTGCTCTCAATTGACAACCTTGATTGAGGCCAGGTCATGTGACTTTACTTACTAACTCTCTCTGTTCATTTTCACCCAAACCTGTGTTGGTGCCTGTTCATTTTGGTCTTTGTCTCCAGGTAGCAGTTCAGTTTGTAACACAGGGTCTGCATGTGTTCAAGCAAACTTTTATTTCTTTTACTCGCAATGTTTTTAATGTAGGAATCCTAAGACAAGGCCCCTCCTCGCCTTGTAAGGCCAACAAACATGACAAATGTTAGGAGTGACTAAAACTGGAGTGGTGTGAGGAGAGCTCTTGGCTCTTGTCATCCTGTTTTTATAACCTCAGCTTGGTCAAGTCATTTTTAACACCCAACCTTAATCACATCATTTTCAATACCAAGAAGTTTGTAATGTGTAAAAAGGAGATGAAACAGTGGGGGAAAATGCAAGGAAAGACTGAAATTTCTCAATTTCTCAATGAGCACATTGTCCTTACATATGTGATGCAACAGTCCATATGTCACAATTACACCAAGGCTGTGACAATGCGTTGACAGTTATTTTCATGTGCTGTAGCACATAAAGAAAAAGCAGCAAAATTTGTCTGTTGACACAATAAATGGATTATATTTATTTGAAGATTTCACACCTTGTCATGATACCAAATTGCGAGTAGTGACATGAATATAGACAAATTAAACTAATAACATTCAATATAGTGTGAAACATCCATCCATCCATTTTCTATACCGCTGAATCCGTCGGTCGGGTCGCGGGGGGGCTGGAGCCTATCCCAGCGGTCAATGGGCGAGAGGCGGGGTACACCCTGGACAGGCCGCCAGTCCATCACAGTGCCACACAGAGACAAATGAGACAAACAACCATACACGCTCACACTCACTCCTAAGGACAATTTTAGAGACACCAATTAACCTAACATGCATGTTTTTGGACAGTGGGAGGAAGCCGGAGTACCCGGAGAGAACCCACGCTTACACGGGGAGAACATGCAAACTCCACACAGAAAGGCCCCAGCTGGGAGTTGAACCTGGAACCTTCTTGCTGTGAGGCAACGGTGCTAACCACCACACCTGTGAAACATCCTTTATGGCTAAATGAAAACAGCCCCCACCCTTTAGTAACGTTTGCTTTGACGTGGGACTTCCTAAAATGTCCCTTTGTTACTGATCTAATCCACGGTTCAACAGTAAACATAGAACTTCAGCAAAGAGTTTTTCACAAGGGCCCTTCATGCCTGCGCGTTTTTCAGATATTTTCATTCCCAAACAATTCTGAGCACACATGCAGTGCACGCAAGCAATTGATTATTGAATAACCAGAGTAATAAAAAGGTCAACTAAACTGTTATGGGAAGCTGTGTCTTTCATCACTTTATGACAGCTCTGTTTAAACATTTGCGCAAAGTTAGAAGAGCCATTTTAGACAATGTTGATTACCTGTTAACTCAACCTCGGTAACCTATTGTCTGTTTGCTTCCTCAGACACTGAAATTTCTATAAACTGCATGTCAGGCTTTCTAAGCTATTCATATCTGAGCAATTTAAAACCTGAGAGGTTTTCTGGAAAATATAAACATATCAACAAGAGTATTTTATTCCAAATCATCTCAAGAAATGAGAAAAGCCTAAATTAAGAAAGAGAAAATTACATTTAGGAGGTAATATCTTAAGCTTTCACTGTAAATGGATAAGAACTCATATTTATCAGAGGCAAAAGCATGCATGTAGTATACTGCATCATGTCCGAATGGTTTTTGATGTACTTCTAAACTCTGAAGACAATAATGACAAATTATGGACACCAAACTAATCTCAATGGACTACCCAAACAAAGTTAAACATTTCAGATATAAACTTGAACATCAGTGTTGGCACAGATCTTTTACAACAAAATGTTGTATTTGGTGGCAGGAGTCTCAATGTTTGTCACAGTATGCTTGTGTTCTTGTGTTTTTATTCTATAAAATGATATACATAATGTGTTCTATTTACAACCAGGATCTACATAAGACATGAAAAAAGTGTTAAACATAGTGCTCAACATTTACTAAAGTGAGAAAAAGCAAGTTTTTGATATGATTTCAAACAGTTTTAGACATGAAAAGGTTCTGCATTCTCTGTGTTAGTTAAAGCTACATAGAATTTTTTTGTTTAGTCTGATCTGGTAAAAGACATTCAAAATGTACTTGTCTGTTGTTTTTGTTTAAGATATTTCTCTCCGTAAAATATCTGGTCAAAAGAAAGAAAGAAAGTCATGCAGGAGTGTGAATAGCTTGGTTTGAATTGATTTGTGATAGTGAATCACCTTTAAAGCTTCCACTGATCTGCACACTGTGCATCTTTAGTGAAGAAAAATGATACTTTATGGAAAAGAAAAGCATATTATCACATCTGGCCCATGATTCTGTGCAAGCATCGCTTGGAGGCTGTGTTCCAGATCAGCAGGGCAGTGTTTGAGTTCAATGTTACCTTTGCTTCAACATTAATCTCACACATTAGAGTGACTGGCTGTCAGCCCGTGACATGTCTTTCATGGATTAACAGTGTTACTGGAACGATTCTTTGTTCCTACTAATGCTGTGAGCAAGGTATCGAGGGAGCTATCAAACAGCAGATAATTAACTCAGGGGCCGACCAAGTTAGTAATAGAATGATGAATTATTCAGTATTTGTAGGCTCTCTCTCCTCATATTGCAGGCAACACAATAGTCACTGAGAGTCATACTCACTGAAAATTAGAAATTCATTTTTGTATACTGCACTGTATAAATACACTCAGCAGAATGACTCAACTATTTGAATAGATGTGCCCAAGCAAACAAGCAAGTTCTGTGTTAGGTTTTGTTAAGTTTGTCTTTGTTTTATGCTTATTTGTTTTTGTTTTCATGTTCTTCTTGTCTTCCAGAGTCAGTTCCTTGTATATCTCAGTCTTGCTTTTCTGCTCTCTGCTCCCCCCTCCTGGCCATAGATTCCAACAACAGTTACACACAACCTTTTGTGACACTGAATCAACTTAGTAAATCCTCAAGTGAATGAAACAACACACAAAGCTTTAATATGGGCTATCTTTCAATGTACACTGAGTGCAAGTGCACCATCATTTTTATCAAGACCGAAAGCTCATTAAAGATTGATTTTAGAATTATTTTTCACATCAAAATAACTTTCAGTTTGAGGTTGCTGGTTGTGTGGATGGGAATATGACCAAAAGACACGAGGCTGTGTGCCCTTGAACAGCCTTAAGAGTATGAAGGCTCTGGGAACGCTGCTTTGAGGGTGCTGATTCTTATGTCTATTTTGAAACAAGACTACAAAGTTGTTGTTGATTTTTCTGCAGAGCAGTTGCGCTAAACCATAGAGTCTATCCATTCAAGAATAAGGGACAGGCTATGTGGGATTTGATAATACCTCTTAAAACTTGGCCTGTCACAGGCCTGTCACAGGCCTGTGTAAGGAGAAGGTCAAATTGTGACGGAAGACATTTTGCCGAGTTTGGTACCTAGAAATATGTATCTCTTTGTCCTCAAAGGCTATGCACTAGTTTGTCCCATTACTGTACACCACACTGCGTGTGGTAGCTCTTGACAATCAAAACAAAACTTTACTGTGAACAAAATTTGGGTAATGGCTCAGGAAAAAAAAAAATATTGGACATATACTTGTAATTCTTAAGCAACCCATTAAAAACAGAGTGTGAGAGCTAATTATTAAAACGTTAGCTCATCCAACAGTCCTACGTCATCCACGCGCCAACGGTCGTGACATCTCAACGTTTAAAAGGAAGTTAAAAAAAACAAAACCAAAAAAACGGTTAAATAAACGTTTGGAATCAGTAGCAGTTCTCAACGGCTGGAGAAAAATATTTCCATGGTACAATAATTCAGAAACTCAGAAACGACACAAGAAGAAAAGCTGAACATTGGAAGCTACAAATACGTCGGATGATAAAGTTTCGGTAAGAGCAGAATATCAAACTTGAAAAAGTGAATGAACAAACAACATAAACTGAGACGTAACGGTTGAGCTAACATACCTTATCAGCTAGAAAGAAAAATAATTAGCGTTTATTCATGCTCAAATTGATCAGGAACCTCACCAAAGTAAGTTTAAATAATATAGAAACACAATAAAAACATTTTTTTGTAATTACCTGCTCCTTTGAATTTGAAGGAATTACTTTTAAAAATGTTTGAAACATGGATCAGATGTTGCACATCCAGCGCTTAGGAACTGAGGAGACTGTTGATGTCACTGTATGCATTTTATTTACTGAATTACAGGAAAAAGTTGATAAATCAACAACATTAGTGGCTAATAGTGTTTTCTCAGAGGGAATAAAGGGAACCGTTGAGTATTACGGCTTAAGGGGTGATTCTCCCTTCCAGACATCGTTATGATGGACACACCCAATCCAAAAGCAAACAAGTGTGTGTCTCAGGTAAGTTTCAGTTGTTTCTTTTTAGAATTAAAGCAGCCCATTTGATTCAGCTTATTCGTTGAGATACAGCTCTAGTTACGTAGAGCAAATACACTTCTACACTATTTACGACTCTTGTCTTCCTTCAGGCCAAACATAAGCAGGCAAGAGAAGAGAGGAAAAAGCTGCTCACCCCTGCACACAAGTACATGATTGACATCCTGGCTGACCGGCTGTCTTTGGCACCAACAGAGGTGGAGGAATTTGTTTTGGATTCTCCTTCAGTAAGTTCCTCCTCAGTGTGACTCCAAACTGGTACTAATGCTATCAAAAGCAGAAATATCTCACCAACACAAATCAGAAGTCAGGTGATCAGCTGAGGTTTTGTGGGATTGATTCATAACGCGTTATTTTTGTGGCTTTTTCTTCAGTTTGGTGTGATGCTTTCTAAACGTTTCGTTCCAAGGTTATGTTTTGTTTTTGGTTGTTTTATACTTGCATCGTAATATGATGCAATGATTAATAATGTTTTTTGTGTTCTTCCTTTTTTCTTGCTAACTAGCTGCTCGCTTTTGATCATTTCTTCGCCTCGGGGGGCAGCAAAACCATTTCGTTTGTGTATCAGGAGTCCGAAGTCCCAGGAATAGGTATGAAGAAATCTGGAAAGTCTTCAATTGGAAAGACTGTCCATGCTTATTTTAATTGAAATTTTTTCCGTTTGACAGCTGTTATGCCGGGTTTTATATACTAGTATTTTTTTTGAAGTAAAATAGGAAAAACGTCCTATTTTCGAAAAACTGAAATACCGATAGATGATACAATTTTAGGGAAAGTCTTCTAATCAAATTTGATTGATTATCTTGCATGATAAAGACCCAGATATTCCACACAACATTATGAACTGGAATGTTTTTTCATCTCTTACAAAACCATTTGGATTTGATTTCAGAATGTGGGCGCGTATATCCTGGACCAAGCAAAGGGGGCAAAGCAATGAGGCTGTTTTTAGCCAATTTAGCAAAAACGTGCCTCACAGGGATCTGCTGCTCCTTCACACGGACCAGAGTGGACATTCCTGTGAACCCAGAAAACATACACGAGGTAAGGTCAAAGGTGGCGTGTCTCAGTAATTGTTAAGTATTTATTCTTGTGTTATGTGTCATATCAAAAGATGTAATCACTTTATAGAAAAGCTTTTGTTTCAGCTTATTCTTTATCACTACTCTATACAAACTTGATGATTAAAGTGTTACCCTTGCTTCTGGAAACTTTATTGAACAAGACAAAAGATAAAAATGGCACAGCTACGTCTTAGCTTAGCATCTTCCTTAAACCTCCGGGTTCCCTCCCTGAGCAGCTCACCTCATGGCAGTGTGTGTAGCAACGTATTACATCACAATAATAACATTGTTACAGCTGTCACGTCCAGTTATTGTCATACAAAGAGAATCTCTAATAAAAAAGTTAATTCACTAATAAACACTGTTTATACACAAGCCATTTAGGATGGCGAAGTGATCTTTGATAATGCACAATGTTCTTAAAGGGGAACTCCGGGGCATTTGAAGCGTGTTTCCATTGCTAGAGGTTGTCAAATAATGATAGTATGACACAGAGAGGTGCGTATCTGCGCTCCCTGTGTGGAGATTGCTCTGTCCGCACAGCATGTCATGCGAGGCTAATACGTGGTGGCTAAGGGGCAAGCGCTAACCCTTCCACGTAAAACAACAACTTGCACACTGCAGAAACGTCACACCACTTTATAACCCATCCGACAATAAAGTCACAAGCCTTACCATCAAAACCATATGCATGGTTCTCACATTACTGGCATGGGGAGGTTACAAAACAACTGTATAAACAGCATGTAACTCACCGGCTGGTTGTAGGCTCGTGCATGTGAAAGCCCAAAAGAGTCGATGGAGGATAATCCCATATACAAAACAATTATATTCTCTAGAAAAACTGCGTTCAAGTATTTAAAACATTACAACAATACATGCCCAGTAATATTGTTGTAATGTTTTAAATACTTGAACGCAGTTTTTCTAGAGAATATAATTGTTTTGTATATGGGATTATTCTCCATCGACTCTTTTGGGCTTTCACATGCGCGAGCCTACAACCAGCCGGTGAGTTACATGCTGTTTATAAAGTTTTTTTGTAACGTCCCCATGCCAGTAATGTGAGAACCATGCATATGGTTTTGATGGTAAGGCTTGTGACTTTATTGTCGGATGGGTTATAAAGTGGTGTGACGTTTCTGCAGTGTGCAAGTTGTTGTTTTACGTGGAAGGGTTAGCGCTTGCCCCTTAGCCACCACGTATTAGCCTCGCATGACATGCTGTGCGGACAGAGCAATCTCCACACAGGGAGCGCAGATACGCACCTCTCTGTGTCATACTATCATTATTTGACAACCTCTAGCAATGGAAACACGCTTCAAATGCCCCGGAGTTCCCCTTTAAAGTTATTCATTTGTTGGTCTTTTTAACCTAAGGATTAAAACCAAACATATTTTACTTTACTAAGGTTATGTTAGGAGTTTAATGCATTATTAGCAGTTAGCTAATGTTATGTGCTCCACAACGTTATTTGATGACTATGTTAAACTAACGCGAGCAGTAAAACCTCCACAGACAAACACCCCACCGTACAAAAAATGGCTGTTTACTGAGGAGCCTTTGATCTACGGAAACACCGTTTACAGAGTAACGACTCACCGACATGGTGTGCTGTGTTGGCTTCAAACTTGTTTCTCGTCTTGAGCGTGGGAGGGGGCTTCTTATGTAAAAAGATGGCGGACTTTGATGTGGACGGTCTACTTGTTTTTACAAATGCATGCATCTCCTTGTGATTCTTCTTTTTTGTTGCCCTCCTCTTCTCTACCTTTTTCCTGGATAAGATCTGTGAAGCGCTGAGAATATATTAAGTCTAGTTGAGTGTATACATGCAGGATGGATTCGACTCCCAACTGCATTATCTGCGTATATTAGTCTGGCTTTGAGAAGTTTGATTTCATTCCCTTGGACTGACACGTTTACATTCATTTTTAGTCTGCTCTGGTTTTTCCTGTTGCCCAGATGTGAGGTGTGAGCTGCTGTGCGTTTTGGCCGCTGGTTTATAATCTGAACGTTTCTTTTTTCAACCTCTGTGGGGTCAATTCATATGAATTTACAGAGCTGATTGCTTGTTACTTTTTCAAATGAAGTGGTTTATGTTCTTTACGTGATTTACAGAAATCACGCTCTCTATATTTGTGTACTCTGCTATCTCAACCAGATGCATTATCAGGTACCAAAGTTTGGCACAGCTGATGTAATGTCAGTCAGTAGTTCGAAGCAAGAGCACATTTTCATGAGAACCCTAACATCTCAAACCAAATCATGTTTCTCCCTCACAGTTGAAATGTTTTCTGCTTCGGATTTCATTAAGTGATGGGTTGTCTTTTCTTGATGCCTTGCAGGAAATCTTTTTCTCAATGATTGATGCCAGGGATGGCCTCCTGAAAGGAATAAGGGATTCCTACGATGCACTGCTTCCAGCCCTTACTACAGGACAGAACTGGGGAGCTGTAGACAAGTCTAGACATGGAGCAAAACTTAAAACGAACTTCTTCTATTCCTTTAAACATTTTTTGAACTCTTTAGATGGTAAGAATGTTTCACATTTATTGCCAACTGAATGTGAATAAGTTATTGGAGGGTGGCTCTTTAGAAAGATTGTAACTTTAAGCTCCATCTCTCGGGCAAATCTTACTCAACTGATTTAAAACCATCTTATGTTGAAGTACACAATAACAAGCAATACTGTAACCAAAAGATGGTTTGTAACCAGTACTGATGATTTTGTACTTTGTCTTATTTATACTTCAGATATCCAGAGGAGCAATGAGAGCGTCGTTCATCTGAAAACAGTCACAGATATTGACTTGTCTAAACTGGCCTGTCTGGATGATATGAAAGCTGCGGCTGCCAACTTTGACATGGTGCAACGGCTGGAAGAAATTCTGATGCAATGGTGCAAACAAATCGAGCAGGTTGGTAGATTTCAGAGATTATATTTGATCCAACAACCTTAATTTGTGCTGTTAAATGCTAAAAATGAATTTGCGATGACTGTGATAGGCACAAAGCTCATTGGTTAGAGATGGTGACATCAGGCCAAGATGGATCAGATAGTTATGGAAGATTGGGAATATGATAGGATTGCTCAGACAGCAAAGCTTAATGGTGATGTTGGTGATGTATCCATTGTCATCAGGTCCTGATGGAGAGTGATTTGTTGAGGAAAGAGGATGATTCTGCCGGACCACTGAGTGAGTTAGAACACTGGAAACGAATGTCTTTACAGTACAACTCTATCATCGATCACATCAAAAGCCCAGAGTGTAAGGCGGTGGTGATGGTGCTCCATCTCAACCATTCCAAAATAATGAAGGTACTGACACAAGTGTTCAATGTACACAGAGTAATACCAAAGCTATTGAACATTTTCACTTTGTATCAGTTTTAGTGTATGTAGTTAAGGTTTGCTGCATGTAAAGAGAAATTAAAAACAGTCTGTGATACATAAATCATGACAAATGCCTGAAAATTGCAATGTAGAAGATATCGACGTTGGATAGCTTGCAATGATCATGGATTCAGTGTTCACTGCATGTAGGTGATCTTCACAGATGTATGAAAAAAATAGTTTTTGGAAATGATTATTTGTTAACACAGTACAGTATGTAGCCGTTCTGCATTAAGATGATGCTGAGTAGGCACTGTTTCATTTCACTGGAAAGTGTTGGTGTCACATCTGAGCCTAGTCCTGAATTATTTCATGTATTCTGATAAAATCCTATGCTAAGATCATTTGTGAATGACTAGATTTATTAAATCAATCAATGGATTCCTATTAACGCAGTCTTGTACCCGTGCAGGTGTGGCGGGATCTCGACACGAGGATAACATATCGTGTCAATGAGGCAAAAGACAATTTCAAATTCTTGTCAACACTTGAGAAAGTCTTACATCCTCTGTACAACAGTGACCCCGTATGTACATTTAACAGTTTGATTCTAATGAATAGTTTGTGTTTGGTAACACTGAATTAATATGTCCTTATTACATTGTTTTGTACTATCCAGGCAGCCATTATTTAGACAACTTATATACATTTTTTTTAACAAAGAATTAGTAAAAAGTTTGGAAGTTTGGCAAACTTAAGTGTAGAAATAGATGATAATTCATCTTCATTGACCCTCCTAAATCCTGAAATGTGATTTCAGGTTTCCATGACAGAAAATGTGCCGAAGGTCATCAGTGCCATTCACATGATTTACCGTGTTTCACTATATTACAATACAAGCGAAAAGATGTCTGCGCTGCTTGTCAAAGTAAGTGAAGTGTGTTCAGTTTCTGAAATATTTAAGTTGTCACCGGAAAACGTAACTTTCATGAGAAGACGCAGTGCAAGGATCCAGCTCCCTTTGTAAAACTGTAGCCACACAACTGACCACTTTTCCAGATCACAAATCAGATGGTCACAGCATGCAGATCCTACATTACTGACGATGGCAGTTGTCTTATATGGGATCAAGATGCTGAAAAACTCATCAGAAAAATGCAGGTGACTGAAGCTGATATTACTAAACATTTGGGTTATTATTACCAAGGCTTAAGATTACACATTTTGACATCAGTAGACTGTAGCTGTCATCATGTTTCTTTTATCTTTGGCAGGTCTGTACATGCTTATATCAGGAGTATCAGACCTGTTTCCAGAAAAAAAAGGTACAAGTAATGGAAGAAACTGGGAAAACATTCCTTGAGGTTTCAGAGATGCAGATTTTTTGCAAGTTTGAGAGCTTCTGCAAGCAACTTGAAAAGGTGTTGTCTTTGTTCATTCTCTTAAATCTCCATCCCACTTCTATCATAAGGCCTTGCAATGTGACGACGAATATTGTCTTTTGTAGATCAAGAAAATAATCACAGTGTTCAAGACATTTGAATCTCTTGAAAAGTCAAACATTGAAGGCATTGAGAAATCAGCCAGACAATTCCACACTGTGTCCATGAATCTGAAAAGGAAGAAGTATGACATGTTGTCCCCGAGGACGACTGAATTTGAAACTGATTTTGTGAAGTTCATGGCTCAAATGAGCCACATTGAGGTAAGTGTAATCTACAGCTTGTACCCAAATGTTGGTTCAAGCTCATTTTTTCAGGAAGCCTCAACCAGATGAAGATCTTTAGTGAAAGTTGGGAACAGGTTCATACGTGCAACATCACAGCAACACTCATTTACTCCAAACAGCCGTTGCATTCACACATGGCCACACTTAAAAGAATTACACGTTTAGGAACAGAAAGAAGGACTAGTAAGATTGTAGAATCTCTGAGGAATGAGGATCTACTGCTTGTATCGACACAGCTTGAAGCTGAAAAAAGAAAATAATATTGACGTTGTATTCTCAGAGTATCCCCACAATCTTGTCCTTTTCCACAGAGTCAGCTCCAGGCATTTATGTGTTCGTACTTCTCAAACATCATCTCATCTCAGCAAGCTCTTTGCCTGCTACAGCGGTCAGTACAATTTGCAGAATTTGGAAGTATGACATGAAGACTCTATTCTAACTGTGGCATTAAAAGGAAAAAATATAAGCAATCTATGAAATTTGTTTTGATAGTTTTCAGAAGCTGAACCTTCCCTGTCTTGCAACTCACATTTCCAACATTTTGGGTGTTATTCTTCAGCACTTTGCTTCAGAGGTGGAGTTTGTGAAAAAGGTATTCAGTTTGCTTGGGCTTAGATACCAAACAATAAACCTTATTAAACGTATTAAGCTGAAAGAAATCTTCAGATGAGTGAAACATTTTGAATTGAAAATGGAAGAAAACTGTTAATGATTTTAGTATGTTTTGTAAACTTCATTTGCAGGTCTTTGACAATCAGAAGGATGACATTCCATTATCCAGAAATATGCCACCAGTGGCTGGCAGGATTGGTTGGGTCAGACACCTCTATAAAAAGATAGAGGAGCCGATATTGTACATGAAAGTGAGACACAGTTTCTATCAGCAAAACAACTTTACAGTTATACTTCACAGTGACATTTTAACGACGATCAAATCTCCCTTCCTTTGCAGGAAAACTCGGACATCCTATGTAGTCCCGTGGGACAAGATGTGGTCAGAATGTACAATGGGACTGCAGCTATGTTGGTCGACTTTGAGCTTCTTCAACACGAAACGTGGATGGAGAAAGTTTCCAAACTAGATCACGGTTGGTTCTCTTGTTCTGATGTCATAATTTGACACTAATGGCAGAAAACAGCCCCTGTCGATTCCATTATTGCACACTGTTAAAACGAGCTTTCTCTGTTCCGTATAACAGTCTTGAACATTACCCTGCTGGTTCGCCACCCAAATACTGGAAAATTAGTCGTCAACTTTGACCCTAAAATAACCGAAGTCATTCGGGAGGCTAAGTGTTTGTTGAAAATGGGGCATAAGGTTCCAACGCAGGCTTCGCTTCTTATCAAGATGGAAAGCAAAATAAATGCCCATCACCTCAGACTAAAGGTAAACCGGGATTTACATTTTTTTTACGGGATTGTTTAACTTAAGAGAATTTGACCTGTATGCCTTTTTATAGACCATTCTGGAAGATTTTGAATCCACTTGTGAGAGCATACCCGCAGACTTCAACAGTTTGATGGCTTCAAAAATAAAAAACGTAAGCTTTTCATACCGTGTGTACGGCAGGTGGTCCGTCTTCTTTAGTGGGACATTGTTACTTGATGAATGTGAACCCTGCTGTAGGCAGTGGGAAGGGGTTTTGCCGATTTGAGAAATGTCTCGAGCAGACGTGTCCTGAAGAGCTTTTGATTGTAATTCTACATCCTTAAAATGTCCAGGTGGAATCTGCACTTCGACACGGTTCGGTGCTGCTGACCTGGTCTTCCCTCCTCCTGGACAAGTTCTTTCAAAATGTTGAAACTGCTCTGTCTGAGCTCCAAAATCTTGTAAAAAAGGTTTGTTGATGAATAAAAATTCTACTGATACTGAAAAGTATCAACATCAGGTTAAATGTCACATTGTTCAGATATGTTTGGGTTGGTGTGACAGCTCTCTTGGACAAAAGCCACGCTTCTAGATGCCACTTTCTTTTTCAGGTGCAGGATATTTGTAAGATACAAATTGATGATGTCCTCAAAGACATGTCTGAGACTGTTCTGATAGAGCTCCCAGAAGGCCGTGCATCTTTGCTGCAGCAGCTGGTTGACCACAATAAGGCATGACCATCTTATTTTTATTCTCCATATCCATTAAGGGAAGTTAAAGTGTTTTTCATCCATTACGTGAGTTTGAAACAATCATTACTTTGTCAAAGAGCAAAGGCTCGATGTCGTGGTTTGAGTAAACTTTTGAGTTTTCCAATGAACTCTGAATTCTGTTTCATTGAAACGCTCGTAGTGCAACTATTCCTCTTTTGTTTTTCAGAACCGTTGTAAGGAGTGGGCAAAGACACTGGATTACAAATGCAGTTATGTTAAAGGAGCTGTTATGGAGTTGGGTAATGTGTTAAGTGCTATTTATGAACCAAAAGGCACCAAGATTGTGGAGGAACCTGTTCAAGGTGTGTAGCACAAATGTAAATGACTTTTCTTTTCGTATAATTAGCATCTCAGCTTTTTTTATACATATATATATAAATTTCAGGGAGGAGTGTGACCTTCTCAAGAGAGAGCAAGAGGCTTTTAGAGGGTCCATTGAAAGATAAACAGATCAAGTTCGAAAAGGTATGATTGGATACCAACTGCAAAACATGTCTTTTCTATAAACTGTTGTGTGCCAACACAGGCATTAATGCCTCAAATAAAAAATCCTCATTTCAGGAGTTTAAGAAGCTTTATGAACTCTTCAGTACAAAGGTATTCGATGCACTTGTCAAAAGCACCAAGTTATCCCTGGAGATCCTTAAAAGGAGAATTTGTGGCACCAAGTGAGTATTTCTGGGTTTAAATAAGAAGAACAGTATCACAAAGAAAGGAAATAACCTCTGAAAGAGTAAAATCAATAAATGTGTATTTTAGCACTTACCAGAGGGCAAAGATTAAGCCGAAGGTGGTCCCACTGATTCAGTCTGAAGCCCAACTGGACAAACCCAATATGGTGAGTTATTTTTTTCTTTCTACTCATGGTTGGATGATTTTCATTCGCTACAATGGTTTATGGTCAGGGGAAATACATTATCTTTAATTCTTTGCCTGTCTTGTCAAGCACTACAATGTTGCTACTATGTCTGATATTTGTCCTCAGGTAATGATTCCCAATGTAGATGAGATCCAACAGGCCATAAATCAACTTGTTGACTGTGTGTTGGAGGTTAGCAAGGGTGTTGCTTGGCAGAAGGAGTACAGTCAAGATGACACACAGAACAAAGGTTACTAACTGTCAGCATGCACATACATGACAGCAGACACCTGATAAAACAAGTCCGCAAATGGGGATCTCCCATAAATTGTCATTTGATCAGTTATAATTAGGATTATTTCATTTAAACTTTCATGTATTATATTAGTTTTAATATCATACATTTTTTAAGTTGTTAGATACGAGCATGCAGAAGTCTGTGAAGATGTTTCAAGTGCACTGACTTGTGTGTGTAAACAGGAGCGAGGGGCCTTGGCTGCAATTAGTTATTGTGACGACATTATCACGAGATCATGAGTTTATTCTACTTTTATCTGAGGATAACAAAACTACTTTCCATGGGATAACAAGGTCAATTGCTATAGTTTCCACCAGAAAATGACCGTATAAAGATGCAGCTTATCAGCAGTCAACAAGCAACCTAAATCCCCCAAAAAGCTGTTATCCTGCGTAAAATGTAACTTTTAACAATACAATGGCTGCACAAATACTGCTTTAAAAATGAAATCCCACAACAGACATTGTCAAAATAGCTTACTGTTTTCATCTGACAATCAGGTGTCTGATAAGTAAAACAATCATTTGAACAGGATTGGTTTTGTTCATGAAATTGTCAAGATCAACGTTTGGTTAAAACTGTGTTTAAATTAATTTATTTTCCCTTTTTTTTGTCCTATTTTCATCACAAAAGGCAACAATTTCTTCCAGAGTGTTTTTGAACACAGGGACATTAAAAAAGTTGTGGTCGATCTGAAAACTGCAATCAGCTCCCAGAAGGAACAAGCAAGTGACATTTTGAAGCATTTCGATCCTTTCAGGGTGATTTGGAATGTGGACAGGAACCTCAAAGTCCAGGTTTGTTTTCCCTAGAAGACATGTTGGCTGTTTTTTCCCCTATAATGATAACGGTTTAATTGTCTTCATTTTTTTTTTTTACAGGAATTTATGGGTAGCAATCCATCCCTGATTCAGATTAAATCTGAAATCCAGTACTACGACTCAGTTGAGCAAGACATTGATGCTATCAAGCCTGAGATTGTTTTTGGGTCTACTGAACTTTCAACAGGTAAGCTGTTGTTTTTTTTTTTCTTTTTTACTTCTATGCTGCCTTGCGAAAGTATTCGGTCCCTTGAACTTTTCAACCTTTTGCCACATTTCAGGCTTCACACAAAGATAGAAAATGTATTTTTTTTGTGAAGAAAACAACAAGTGGGACACAATCGTGAAGTGGAATGAAACTAATTTCAATGTGTCAAACGTTTTTAACAAATAAAAAACTGCACCGCCTTTAGCTGCAATTACAGCTGCAAGTTGCTTGGGGTATGTCTCTATCAGTTTTGCACATTGAGAGACTGAAATTCTTGCCCATTCTTCCTTGCAAAACAGCTCGAACTCAGTGAGGTTGGATGGAGAGCGTTTGTGAACAGCAGTCTTCAGCTCTTTCCACAGATTCTCGATTGGATTCAGGTCTGGACTTTGACTTGGCCATTCCAACACCTAGATACGTTTATTTGTGAACCATTCCATTGTAGATTTGGCTTTATGTTTTGGATCATTGTCTTGTTGGAAGATAAATCTCCGTCCCAGTCTCAGGTCTCTTGCAAACTCCAACAGGTTTTCTTCCAGAATGGTCCTGTATTTGGCCCCATCCATCTTCCCATCAATTTTGACCATCCTCCCTGTCCCTGCTGACAAAAAGCCGGCCCAAACCATGATGCTGCCACCACCATGTTTGACAGTGGGGATGGTGTGTTCAGGGTGATGAGCTGTGTTGCTTTTACGCCAAACATATCGTTTTGCATTGTGGCCAAACAGTTGGATTTTGGTTTCATCTGACCAGAGCACCTTCTTCCACATGTTTGGTGTGTCTCCCAGGTGGCTTGTGGCAAACTTTAAACAACACTTTTTATGGATATCTTTGTGAAATGGCTTTCTTCTTACCACTCTTCCATAAAGGCCAGATTTGTGCAGTGTACGTGTGATTGTTGTCCTATGGACAGACTCTCCCACCTCAGCTGTAGATCTCTGCAGTTCATCCAGAGTGATCATGGGCCTCTTGGCTGCATCTCTGATCAGTCTTCTCCTTGTTCCAGATGAAAGTTTGGAGGGACGGCCGGGTCTTGGTAGATTTGCAGTGGTCTGATACTCCTTTCATTTCAGTATGATTGCTTGCACAGTGCTCCTTGGGAAGCTTGGGAAATCTTTTTGTTAGGGATGGCTCGTTTGACACGGACGCTTCGGCGCTCGTTTCATCTTCGTGAAGCAAAGTGGTTCGGCACAATGTTCCGGGGCGTGTATGAAATGGCGCTAATCACGTGATTGATGACGTCCGAAGCGCCGAATGCATTGTTTGGTGGAACCACGGTTCAGAGGTCTCTCATCGTTTGAACACTTGGGCGCGCTATTCTCTATAAAAGGAGAATGAATCCCAAACTGGTTTCCCAACCAGTTCTGTTGCCCTGTCAGAATTGAATTCAATTCATTGCTCTTTTCCATGGCTTCTGGCAAGAAACGTTTTGTGGCTTGGGATCACTTCACCTTGGTTTCTCCTAATAAGGTGATACTATTGTATAGGGGTAGGCGGTATGCACGGTATCATACCTTATGCGGTATTTTTCACCAATGGTAGAGATTTTTTTGCCATACCTTATACCGCAATAGCTCATGAGTCCTGTAGATGGCAGTAATGCAAAGTTTTGAACATCCGCTTGGATATGCCGTGCGACAGTAATTGCAAGACAAGGTAACACGAGTAATTTGTTTTACCACCTGCGGGGTAACCATGCTCCGGAATATGAAACGAGTCAAAGCCGGTGTTCTGTCGATTTCTCCTACTTGTCGAGATTTGCTACTTTGTGGTTTTGCGCATGCGCCGAGCCGATTTTCTAAGTTTCGTTTTCACGCCCATAATGTTTTGCTACCCTGCGTCTCAGCTGGTGTGTAACGGTAACATCCTCAAAATCCTGATTATTTTCTCTTTTGGAAGACATGGAAAGTAATAAAACACTCATCGTATTAACAAGCAGTTTAACATGCACAAATGGGGTGTCTGAAACATGACGCATATTTGAGCATGTTGAATAAGTGGAAGGCGCCTATGAAAGTTCCATTATCCAAGAGGCAGCGGCTTTTCTCTCACAGAGTTTATTCGAGGAAATGTACCTTTTCTTGTTTTTTAAATATAAATATAACGTATATATTTTTTATATTTCCTGTGTTTTCTGTTTTGCACAATAAATTTAATTTAATATTGCTGCAAAAATCCTGATTGAAAGTGTTTATTTGGTGCTATGGTAACCACTGAGAAACTGTTCTGTTGTAATTTATATACAAAAGTACCATACCGCGGTATATACCGTATACCGTCAGTGGCTCAAATTTTACCGGGGTATACATTTTAGGCCATACCGCCCACCCCTACTATTGTACAATATACTATTGTGTGATGTAAGATGTTTGCTAGTTTTTGTTTTTCAAGTGTAAATATAAGCTTTATTATTATTATGGGTATGCATGCTAATATAGTTCTCTTCTTAAAATAAGGGGGCAGCACATTTAAGAATCTAAGTTATGTAGGACAATACATTCATTTTGGACTTGTTTATTTAGCACATATCACAAACAAAGCGCTTGCGGCCATTATTACACAGCTGTGTCCCGTGTACCAAAAGCCTCTCTGTCTGTGTTCTGACAGAAAGGTGTGTTAATTACGCAAAGTGTTTCTGAATTATTTAAAACAACTAAAGTGTACTATTATTCTTAGCTATGGATGATGTCTTTAACTAGACATCATGTAGATGGTGGGTTGACGCAGTCACTTAACTGATAGCTCAGTGATTAGCTTAGTGGCTTTTGCATCCAAAGGTTATGAGTTTGAATCCAGCATTTTACAAGTTTGCCCTGCGTTTATTTTCTTGATATGCAGAATTTTATTTTTGTAGTGTCAAGGAAGCAAAAGCTTGATTCTGTGTGGGTGGATATGATTGTTATGGATGTGCAACCATTTTCTATTGTGGAAGATAAAGGTTTCAAGGTACGGTGGCTAGTAGTTCTAGTAGAACTACTAGCCACTTTCAATGTAACACAAGCACTTGTCATATAAAATCACAATTTTCTTTCTTTTACGCTTTTTATTTTGTACATATTAAAGTATAACAAGGACAATGAGGCTGGTTGAAGCAGATGATACTTGCGGTGCACCACCAGATTCCACTGTTCTGTGTGGTTTCAAAGCCCCGAAACTTTGGTTCATTTCCTGGCACAATCAGATGAACTCTGTGGAAGCTTCATGAGGCTTCACCGGCCATCCCTACTTTTTGTATCCAAATCCGGCTTTAAACTTCTCCACAACAGTATCTCGGACCTGCCTGGTGTGTTCCTTGTTGTTCATGATGCTCTCTGCGCTTTGAACAGAACCCTGAGACTATCACAGAGCAGCTGCATTTCTACGGAGACTTGATTACACACAGGTGGATTCTGTTTATCATCATCAGTCATTTGGGACAACATTGGATCATTCAGAGATCCTCACTGAACTTCTGGAGAGAGGCCCCGTTTACACAATAGGAAGACGCAGATATTTTCCTGCGGTTTGGCCTCTCATTTACACCAAAACCCCGTTTTTATCACAGAAAACGATTATTTCTAAAACCTCCGGCCAAAGTGGAGATGTCTGATAACGCCGGTTATGTGTTGCCGTGTCAACTGGGAGAAACGGCGTTCTAGGTTCTTAAACGTCACATTATGCGCCAGAAAATGCTTAACGTCATGCGAGCGCCTTATGTTTACAGTTTGTTTGGCTACTGATCAGGATTATCATGGATGATGTTAAAGTTCTACTAATTTTTACGTTTGTGCAAACGATTCTGGCCTTATTGCATTTGCCACCCCAAACCTGCTCGCACAGTTCAAAATAGAGGAGCATCACTTTTCCGTGGCTCTCCTGCGTCCAGTATCCACTGACTGTCTATATTTCCCTCTTATTGCCTTCAGTTTTGTTGTGATATTTGCTCGCGTTACCTCCTCCTTCACATGAGGAAAGTCCTCGATTCTGAGGATTTTGATTGGCTTGCATGGCTTTATTCGCGCTTTTATGCGGGTTGATGTAAATGACAAGTTTTTTGAAAACGATGTTGTGTGCACGATGTTATTATTGAAAACGGAGGGGGGGAAATATTCGTTTCTCTAAATACCCGGCTATGTGTAACTGTGGCCTGAGTTTGCTGCACTGAAAGTAAAGGGGCCGAATAATATTGCACGCCCCACTTTTCAGTTATTTATTTGTTAAAAAAGTTTGACACATCCAATAAATTTCATTCCACTTCACGATTGTGTCCCACTTGTTGTTGATTCTTCACAAAAAAATAAAATGTTATATCTTTATGTTTGAAGCCTGAAATGTGGCAAAAGGTTGAAATGTTCAAGGGGGCCGAATACTTTCACAAGGCACTGTATCTACGGCCTGGTAAGGATCAGAGGATTTATCCATTATGATCTGTTAAACCTTAAAACTGAAGGAGGGTGTACAATCTTTTTCAGGGTAAATGCTGATTGGAAAACCCATGATATTGGTTGTACCGTCACATGTTAGCCTTTGCTAGTTTTTTTTTTTAATTTGGTGTTTTAAAGGAGTGATTCAAGCTTTACATGGGAAATTCTTTCTCTTTCCTTTTTTTAGGTTTATTAAAGAAGGCATTGATGGCTGAGACCAAAGCCTGGAAGAAACTGATCTGCAGATACTTGAAGGAGGATTACAAGAAGAAAATGATTAACATCAGTTTACACATCAACAAATACCTTGTACAAGTATCGCATTCTGTTTCTAATCTGGAAGATGTGCGTCATGCCATGGGCACCCTGTCAAAGCTTCGAGATGCTGAAATTCAGACTGATATGACATTAATTTCTATTGAGGTATGACTAGGACGGTCATTCATTTTTTTAGACATATACAGTACCTTAAGCAGAGCTCCCTCTTTGACCTTTACAGTTGCAAACATTGCAGACTGATAAGAAACATGAAATAATGTTGTTTACAGGAAGCCTTTGAAATATTGACCAAAAATGAAGCAGAAGTGACCAAAAGAGAAGCAGAAGGAGTGTACAATCTGAGGCATCTCTTCACACAACTTCAGTCTAAAGCTGTTAGTACTATCAAGACATTCAGGCTTTTTTCTTTAAATGATTTTTTTCATGATGTGTTCCTCTGTAACAAAGCTTCGATAATGAATTTTGAACTCGGATTTTCTCAGAGATCAGTGCAAGATGAGCTGGTTTGCATGCAGCCCAAGTTCAAACGAAACCTTGTGGAATGTGTTGCTGTTTTCGAGAAGGATGTTTACTCTTTTAAGGAAGAATACGACTCTGTAAGTAATCTGTGAATGACCTTGTTTCTATGGGTGTTTGGAAAAATGTAGACGTTCTTATCAGCTCATATGATCCTGCATTTCAGGAAGGCCCAATGGTTGAAGGAATTCCTCCACAAGTAGCCAGCAGGCAGCTGCAAGCCTTTCAGGTACCATTACTGCTCACTCTCACCGTTCTATATTCCAGTTAATGTTTTACGCTTAAAACATGTGAGGAAGAAGAAGAAAAGCCTTTAGCTTTATTTTGAGTGGAAGATTATCTATTTTGATAGAGACTTATAAAGACAAATTGAAAAGAAATTCAAATCAAAAGACTACAAACTACATGAAACAGCAGTACAAAAATGTGAAATTACATTTAATTTGAATTTTGGTTTTGGTTTTATAAACATGGCAGTTTTCTTCTCGTTTGCTGAATCTAATTTTATTGCCAAAAAATGTTCTTTTTACTCAGGCTAGATTTGATGAACTGTGGAGAAATTTCACCACATATACTTCTGGGGAGCAACTTCTCGGCTTACCTGTTACGGAGAATAACTTTCTACACCAGAAGAAGTTTGTTACTATCCTGACAAAGCTTTCTATCAGAGCCATCAATGAAAATTCCATTAATATTAACTAACAAAGATTGTAATATCTTTTAAGGATTTTTCCTTTTTTTTTTTTAGAAAAGAGCTTGAGCTGCTTCGGAAACTCTACGGCCTGTATGATACAGTGATGAGTAAGATCAGTGGGTACTATAAAATCCTGTGGACAGACGTGGACATTGAAAAGATCAATGCAGAACTTGTGGAATTTCAGAATAGGTGGAGTATTTCTGAGCCATTACAACCTGCTTTGTGCCAGCATTGTATTTTTGATTTCTTTTGTATTCCTGTGATAGATATATTGTTTATCATCTCTATTTGTAGGTGCCGGAAGCTGCCCAAAGCACTAAAGGACTGGCAAGCCTTCCTTGACCTAAAGAGGACCATTGATGATTTCAATGAGTCGTGCCCGCTGCTGGAATTGATGGCAAACAAATCCATGATGCGGAGACACTGGGACCGGATTGGAGACTTAACTGGACACCAATTTGAGGTGGAGTCCAAAACCTTTATGCTGAAGAACATCATGGAAGCCCCTTTGCTGAAGTACAAGGATGATATTGAGGTTCGCTGGAAGTTTGAATACATTTAATTCCACAGTTCTAGCAACAATATTTCTTCTTTTTGTATGTGTCTAACCTCCTTAGCCTGGCTTTCTTCATTCATAGGACATCTCCATATCTGCTGTAAAAGAGAAGGATATTGAGGCCAAATTGTCACAGGTAAAAGACTTGTGGTCTGGTCAGACCCTTAGTTTGATGACATTCAAGGATAGAGGAGAACTAATGCTGAAGGGGGCAGAGACAGCAGAGATTCTTACCATCCTGGAGGATAGCTTGATGGTACTGGGCTCACTGCTAAGCAACAGGTAATACAAGTTAACAACAGCTTCAGATTTACATTCCACTGATTAAATCAGTTCCTAAGGAGCCTTGAACTCCGGAACAATATAATGAAAGTCTGTTAAACTAAAGTGAATGTACGCACTTAGTTAAAGAGGAAGAAGTAGAAATAAACTTATCTTGTTCTTAACAGATTTGACATTTACCAACAGCATTTTACAACACCTTTAAAGTTTTAAGTAGCTTGTGTCCTTATCTGCTTTGTACAGGTACAGTGCATACTACAAAACAGAGATCCAGGATTGGCTCTCCAATCTTTCAACATCATCGGAAGTCATTGAACAGTGGGTTATTGTGCAAAACTTGTGGATCTACTTGGAAGCTGTGTTTGTTGGGGGTGACATCGCCAAAGACCTCCCACAGGTGCAGTTCATGCTTTCTATCCTGAGGAAAACTACACCTTAGAATGCTTCCTTAAGTAAAATTCAAACCGCCCTTTTTTTTTCTATTACAGGAGGCAAAACGCTTTCAAGATATCGACAAGTCCTGGATTAAGGTCATGCAGCGTGCTCAGAAGGTGCCAAAAGTGGTGGACTGCTGTGTGGGTGACCCAATGTTAGGGCATCACCTACCCGAGCTTCAGAAACAGCTAGAGCTCTGTCAGAAATCTCTTGCGGGGTAATTCTTTACGAACAACATTAGTCCAAATACTTTAGATTGACTCAAAAAATAAGATGTGCAGAATTAAATAGATTGTTGTTATACCAGTGCAGTGGGTGTTGATGTTACGTATTTCTAATTTAACAGTTACCTTGAGAAGAAGAGGCTCCTTTTTCCAAGATTCTTCTTTGTATCCGATCCATCTCTTTTGGAAATCCTTGGACAAGCCAGCGACTCTCATACAATTCAGGTTAGAATGAGTTTGAACATTGTTGTCACTATGAATATATGGATATACATTTACCTATATATAGATATATATCATTTTTAAATTCATTTATTTATGTATTCAGTTATTGTTTTAATTAATATAAATTACAGCCATACATCTGAATGTTTGCATGATGTCTTAAAATGAAAATTCAAATAATCACTATGACCTCTTTAAGTTTTACTTGGATAACTTTCAAGTTGACATTTTATCACTTGACAAAAGTCAATTTTGATACAATTGTGTTTCAGTCTCATCTCCTTGGAGTGTTTGACAATGTCAACGAAGCAGAGTTTCATCCAACGAAATATAACAAGATTTTGGCCGTTCTCTCACAGGAAGGGGAGAAATTACCGGTATGTCGTGTGCTTTTAAAGAGTTTAACTGATTCATTTTGGTTTTCTCAACATGTAAAAATATTCCATTGTACAGCCCCAATTCCTAAAAGGTTTGACCACTGTTTAATGTATAATTAAAAACGGAATGCAGTGATTTACAAATCTCATGGATGGTCCCACTCCTTCTTTGTCCGGAGGACGCAGCGTCTGTGATTTCTAAAAAGAATTTTAAATTTTGATTTGTCTAATGACAAAACAATTCTACACTTTTCCTCAGTTCACTCTAAATGAACCATGGTCCAGAGAAGATGGCAGCGTTTCTGGATGGCATTCACATAGGTTTCTTCTTTGCATGATAGAGCTTCTTACTTGCATTTGTGCATGGCAAGGCAAGCTGTTCTCACAGACAGTGGTTTCTGGAAGTGTTCCTGAGCACATGTAGTGAATTCCATGACAAAATTATTGTGAAAAGTTTGTAATACAGAGCTGCCTGAGGGCCCAACGACGACAGAGATTCTACATAGATAGATTCTATCAATCTTTGAATGATATTTTGTACTGTAGACCAGTACAAGCTCTGCAGTTGCCTGATAACGAGCTGATCATTTCAATCAGGTGTGTTGGAGCAGGAAACCTTTAAAACATGCGGGGCAGTGGTCCCCGAGGACCAGGTTTGAAAAACACTGCAGTAGACAATGAAATATTGTGCTACTTTGAGGAACAGTGTTCTGAAATTGCTCCAACATTTGTTGACATAGTTTTTTTGCAGGTTGCTGAGCCCCTGCTCCCTGCTACTTTAAGGGGCTTTTCCAATACCCAGTCATATCCAGCTGCTACACGTTCCTCCAGCTGTTTCCTTTTAGTAGCACTTGCTTTTCCAGCCTATTGCAGATCCCTTCCCAACTTATTTGAGACATTTTGCTACCATCAAGTTCAAAATATTTCATTAAACAGTAAAATGTCTCACTTTCAACATTTTATGTTTTCTTTGACCTAATTTCAACAGAGTGTCCCGACTATATTGAAATTGGGGCTGTAAATCCCTTTTACAGTTCGTGTAAATGGAAAAAAAAAAAAGATTTCTAATCTTTGGTAGTTTAATCTGTAACATTGCTTGGGTGTATCAATTCTTCGGTTTTTAGAAATCTTTGATAATTGCAGTTTGATAAACGTGTATTTCTGCTTTCAGCTGGACAAATGTGTCATGGCGCAGGGAGCTGTGGAGCTCTGGCTTGGAGAGCTGTTGCTGCAACAGCAAGCCTCCTTACACTCCATCATCAGAGCTTCAGATCTAGAGATAAACGATGAAGACTTTGACCTTCTCACTTTCCTTGACAAATATCAAGCACAGGTGAGTAGACAACATTGTGGCCGCTTGGAAATACATTTAGCAGGTTGATTTCTAATGCAAGCCAGTATCTATCAGGTCGCCATGGCTTGCACCTCCAGCAGGTTGTACTGTGTGATATTTGCTTTTGTTATAGATTTTCTCCACAGCTTCAGTCTTGTACTAAATCTATGACACAACTTTCCTCCTTTGTGGAAAAAAGTTTTTTAAATAACAAGTGTGAATATCTTTGGAGTTTTGTACGGAAGCCCAGAGCGGACGTGGTACGTATAAACTTTTGTTTGATGGTTTTCGATCATTTCCAGAAAACAATAATCGTTTTCTCCAGATAACGAGATAATTATCTCGTTATCTGGAGAAAACCATCAAAAAAAAAGTTTATACGTACCACGTCCGCTCTGGGCTTCCGTAGTTTTGAGAGATACGATGGTATCATAATTGATTTCTATATTCATAGAGTTCCCAAGATTCATTTTATTCTGCCTTGTCTGTTTTAAGGTGGGCTTGTTAGGAATCCAGATGCTTTGGACAAGAGATTCTGAAGAGGCCCTAAGAATCGCTGCCGATAAGAAGGAGATCATGCCTCTTACGAAAAAGAGGTTTCACAACCTACTCAGCATGCTCATTAAACAAACCACCTGTGACCTGAGCAAATTTGACAGAGTCAAATATGAAACACTTGTCACAATTCATGTGCACCAGAGTGACATTTTTAATGACCTGGTAAGGTTTTTTTCTTCAGTAAATGTCTGTTCTTTTCTTTCTGTAAAACACTTGAGTTAAGCTCCGCTTTGTTTGCAGGTAAAGAAGCGTGTGAAATGTATCAGCGACTTTGAATGGCTGAAGCAGAGCAGATTTTACTTCAAGGAGGATCTGGACAAAGTCATTGTATCCATAACTAATGTCGACTTCATCTATCAGAACGAGTTCTTAGGCTGTACTGATCGGCTGGTCATCACCCCTCTGACTGACAGGCAAGAAAAGAGAAAATTGATTTTTATAAGCAACTTGCTGTAATAAGTCAACTTTGCTTGTAGGTTTTAATTCCTATGTTGCATTCAAGAACATTTTTTTTTTTCTACAAAGGTGTTATATCACACTGGCCCAGGCTCTGGGCATGAGTATGGGAGGAGCTCCTGCTGGGCCAGCCGGCACCGGTAAGACTGAAACCACCAAAGACATGGGTCGTTGCCTTGGCAAGTACGTTGTGGTCTTCAACTGCTCGGACCAAATGGACTTCAGAGGACTCGGCAGGATATATAAAGGTACATTAGGCAATGAAACAAGTCATCGAGCAGTGGTGTACAGTTTCATTTATGTGATGTCCTATTGTGTTTTTATTTTCCAGGCCTTGCACAGTCAGGGTCCTGGGGCTGCTTCGATGAGTTCAACAGAATCGACCTGCCAGTGCTTTCCGTTGCTGCTCAGCAGATCTCAATTGTTCTGACATCACGAAAGAAACACAGAAGCACTTTCATTTTTACGGACGGAGACTGCGTGAACTTGAATCCAGAGTTCGGCCTGTTTATCACCATGGTAAGACATGGAAACACACAGTCCTATTAAAAGAAACTCCTTGAAACTAGATGGAAAACATTAGATATACAGTATATACAAAGATATGTCATGCCTCTGTATCTAGAATCCAGGATATGCAGGCCGTCAGGAACTTCCTGAAAATCTAAAAGTGCAGTTCAGGACAGTGTCCATGATGGTGCCAGACAGGCAGGTGGGTCAAGGCTTCTTTCTGTGGAGAGAAACGTTTTTCTTTTTGCTGTGGTCCTAACACATCCCTCTACACTTTTGTCTCCGACAGATTATAATGAGAGTCAAACTAGCCAGTTGTGGATTCAATGAGAATGTTAACTTAGCACAGAAATTCTTTGTTCTTTACAAACTTTGTGAGGAGCAACTCACAAAACAGGTGAGAATCTTGTTAGCATTTCATAAGTCCTATTTTGTTTGGTTATTGAACTACTGACATATAACCTCTGCTATTTGACAGGTCCACTATGACTTTGGACTAAGGAACATCCTGTCTGTGTTGAGAACACTTGGGGCGTGTAAAAGAGCTCGACCTGATGACACTGAGTCCAGCACTGTCATGAGAGTGCTTCGTGACATGAATCTGTCCAAACTGGTATCACACAAACTTAGTTCTTACCAACAGCTGTGATATATTGAATTGTATTGAATTGTGGGTGTGAAAGTATACTCTGTACACTGGATACAGTGCTGTGAATAAAAAAATCCATCTGTGTGTTTCAGGTGGATGAGGATGAGCCCCTCTTCCTTAGTCTTATCAATGACCTGTTCCCTGGTATCCAGCAGGACAACAGCACATATACTGAACTTCAAGCTGCTGTTGCTAATCAAGTTGAGCTTGCCGGTCTCGTTAACCACCCACCGTGGAACCTCAAGCTTGTTCAGGTGCCTTAAAATTGTTGTTTAGCATAATTATTATAAAGTTAGCTTTTGGAAAGTACTTTTCTTACTGGTATATCACTGTTGCTGTCTGGGTCAGCTTTATGAGTCTTCTCGAGTGCGCCATGGGCTGATGACTTTAGGCCCAAGTGGGGCCGGGAAGACCTCGGTTATCAACGTTCTTATGAGATCACTGAGTGAATGTGGAACCCCACACAGAGAGATGCGCATGAACCCCAAAGCAATCACTGCTCCGCAGATGTTTGGTCGTCTGGATGCAGCAACTAATGATTGGACTGATGGAATCTTTTCCACACTGTGGCGGAGGTCACTCAAAGCTAAGAAGGGTAATTCCAACATTTTGTCAACATCTAAGCTAAGAAAGTGTTTGTGATTAATACAGATGAGATCCTAAGAAAAAATATAAAACTGTCCAAATGAAAACGGTATTGTATTAAATAATATCTAAGCAATACATAGTATTGTACTTTAGACATTTTTATCATATTACATTCAGTATAACACAATATAAAGGTTGTTGCAATTTTAATGTGATGCTAAATACTGCATCTGCACGATATTACTGCCCAGCTTCAACAAGACAATGAAAATGTCAGCTCAGAAGCTGAGCACTTTTCTTAAGCTATAGATGCCAGTTCATGCATATTTAGAGCTAAAATATGAGACGTCACATGAGACAGCCAGTATGGTTTACTGCACAGTGCGTTGTAACCAAAACACAACAAAACAAAATGGTGCCTTGGTCGTAAGCACCTCGTCCCTGACATGTAAACCCACCTTTCAGATTGACACCACCGCATACGGAACTACACTTAGCCTTGTCTGGTCCGAGGGTAGCAGCTGGGGCAAATCCCAGGCTCCTGTTCCTACGGGACCCCAAAACAGGCCCCTTTTAAGTTCTGGGAATGACAGTGGAGATGCTGTTGTCCTTGGCACACACTGGCTCGCCCACTTTTGATCCAGTAGTGGGACAGCGGCTCATTAGTGACTGACAAAGTGCCAGAGGCTGCCGGAGAACTCAAACATTTAATTGCTTCGACGGGTTTACTCTTCAGGGGAAGTCATCTGGATTGTGCTGGATGGTCCCGTTGATGCAATATGGATCGAGAACCTCAACTCAGTCCTGGATGATAACAAAACACTGACCCTGGCTAATGGTGACCGCATCGTCATGTCACCATCCTGCAAGTTGGTGTTTGAGGTGCACAACATGGATAATGCCTCCCCTGCTACTGTGTCCCGTGTGGGAATGGTTTTTATAAGCTCCTCAGCTCTCAGCTGGCTACCCATCCTCCAGGTACTTTTGTGATATCTAAGTGTTGAAGACTTTTTTTTTCCTGAAAAAGAACAATGCTTTGTAAGCAGTGCTTAGATAGAACTTGGCTTTTGTATTGCAGGGATGGGCCAAGAAGCGCCCTGCTAGAGAGGCAGAGAGCATCATCGGTTTATATGAAAAGACATTTGAGGATGTTTACATGTATATGAGGCAAAACCTTAAACCCAAAATGGAGCTTTTGGAGTGTAACTACATAATACAGGTGTGTATTTAAAAAAAAAAAAAGACTGAGAATAAAAACAGAATCAGATGATGCCTCGAAGCCTGAATTGTTTGACTATGTTCCTTCTTCAGTCCGTCAATCTGCTGGAGGGCCTCCTCCCAACCAAGGAGACAGAGGGCTTTGCTGGAAGCAAGCACCTTGAGCGCCTCTTTGTCTTTTGCCTGATGTGGAGTCTGGGAGCTCTTTTAGAATTAGAGGACAGAGACAAGCTGGAGGTCTTCATGAGAGGTCATGAAAGCGAAATTGATGTGCCTCAAACCAAGCCGGGAGAGACTATATTTGAGTACATGGTCAACACAAACGGTACAGTTATTTGACACGTAAAAGAGCATCAATTTGATGTTTTTTTTTGTATAGTTTAAAGTGAACAAGCATTTGAATGTGGTGGCATGGTGGTTAAGTTAGCACTTCACAGCAAAAAGGGTATTATTGCGGGGTTTGTGTGCCCTCCCTGTATCTGCATGGCTTACACTGTAGTTGCGAGTGTCTGATTGTCCGTCTCTGTATTAGTCTTGTGTTGGACGCTCTAGCGTCCCTGCCTTCTTAACCAATAGCAGCTGTTAAAGGCTTCAGCTTCCTGCTACCCTCAACAGGGTTTACAGAATCTGGTCTCATTCCAGAGGCATCAGATTCGGAGATTTTGTTAAGACCCCTTCGCACTGCATATACCCACCTGAGAGTAATCTTTAGTATCAGTTATACGTTGTTAATTGTTGTGAAATAAGATGTATTAGAAATATTTGCTTTAGATGTCTGATACTGCCTCGAGTGGTGCGCCACAGCACAGACATGAAAGGACCCATTGTGCATACGTTCAGCACATCGCCAGCTTTGACAACGATGGGATGAGAATGGGTTTATATGTGACTAAAAAGAATGGCGACTTTTGTTTTAGGTGAATGGTGTCACTGGAACAATCTTGTGGAGGAATATGTCTATCCAACTGACCATGTGCCTGACTACACCTCCATTCTTGTTCCAAATGTGGATAACACAAGAACCTCTTTCTTGCTGGAGACTATTGCCAAACAACACAAGGTGATCTTGTGGTTTTTAAAAGAATATTTAGATAATGTTTATACTTAAAAATATGTTACTTTTTGTCTAAACTCTAAATGTTTTATATGTACAGGCCGTACTGCTTATTGGTGAACAAGGGACAGCGAAGACAGTGATGATCAAAGGCTATGCAAAGAAATACGATCCTGAGACGGATCTGTTCAAATCACTGAACTTCTCATCTGCCACAGAGCCCTTGATGTATCAGGTAAAAGATATTTTAAAATGCTTTTTGTGCTTGAATTTTTACAGTCCTACATTGGTTCATGTTTGCAAAAACTTTCTTCGTACACAGCGATCAGTGGAAAGTTACATTGAGAAAAGGATTGGCAGCACCTATGGACCCCCAGGAGGACGCAGGATGACCATCTTCATCGATGACATAAATATGCCTATTGTCAACGAATGGGGAGATCAGGTGTTGCTTTCTTTTTTTTTTTTAATGAACATCTGTCTGTCTATCTGTCGCTTTAATCTGATGAGTTACTTTATGTGGCTATCCAACCAGATCACAAATGAGATAGTCCGCCAGATGATGGAAATGACTGGCATGTACAATCTGGATAAACCAGGAGATTTCACCACGATTGAGGATGCACAGATTCTGGCTGCCATGATCCACCCTGGTGGGGGTAGAAATGACATCCCACAAAGACTGAAGAGACACTTTACAGTCTTCAACTGCACTCTGCCAGCCAACACCTCCATTGATAAGATCTTTGGTAGGTTGGTCTAAAATAATCCCATTTGTTCTGCTTCCATTACTGTAGTTTTCATTTTACAGTTAACGGTTTCTTCATGTTCTTTTTGTGCAGGTGTGATTGGCTCTGGATATTTCCATGAATGCAGGGCATTCCAGCCAAGCATATCAGCAATGGTTAAATGTCTAGTGTCTGCTGGGAGGATCGTTTGGCAGTGGACAAAGGTACTTACCTGGAATATGATGAGAAGTTTATAATAGGAATTGATTATAGGTATATGGTATTGATAAGTTTGTTAACTTGTTTTATGACACCACATTGAAGGTCAAAATGCTTCCAACACCATCAAAGTTCCACTACATTTTCAATTTGAGGGACTTGTCCAGGATCTGGCAGGGAATGTTAAACGTTAAGGCAGAGGAGTGTGGTGACATCTCCACCCTATTGGCTCTTTTCAAGTGTGAATGTACAAGGGTGATAGCAGACAGGTAAAATCCTTTTTTAAGTTAAAAAACAAAAAGTTGGAAGAAAGCATTACTCTAAGACTTTGCTTTGTTGCAGGTTTATTTGCTCTGAGGACAGAGATTGGTTTGAGAAGGCTGTATGTCGTGTCATCCAAGAGCACGTTGACCCAAACCTCGTTCAAGAGCTTCATTCTGAGCCGTATTTTGTGGACTTCCTCCGAGATGCACCTGAGCCAACTGGAGAGGAAGACGATGATGCCTGTTTTGATGCCCCTAAGATCTATGAACTGGTGTGAAATCTGAATTCGTACATCAGCGCTTGATAGTTTCATGGTAGTAAGTTGATGGAGGAAACTGTCACCATAATCTGTATGAACAACTTGTTTCAGGTGCCAGATTTTCAGTTCTTGTCAGATAAGCTTGTGATGTATCAAGCTCAGCACAATGAGGTAGTAAGGGGCTCCACCCTGGATCTGGTTTTCTTCAAAGACGCAATGACTCATCTTGTCAAGGTGACACCTGAAGCGAGTATAGCTGATGCATTTCTTGTAGACTAGGCTAGATATAATACTGATTCTTTTTAGATTTGCTCCTCTTTAGGTCTCACGAATCATTCGCACTGACAATGGAAATGCCCTGCTTGTGGGAGTGGGAGGATCAGGAAAACAGAGTCTGACGCGCCTGGCCTCATACATAGCTGGATACAGCATCTTCCAGATCACATTAACCAAGTGAGATGAGTCATAGTTGTGAGAGCTCTGTTTGTAGGGACTTTAATCACACTGATCAAACTGTTCTTGGGGCTCTCTGAGGGTTAGAGGCGCTCCCCAAAGGACAATGAACCATCAGGGGCTTTTTTTCTGCTTGCATTCAAGTGATATAACCTGCAAACCTGTCTCAGTCAGCCCTAGGTGTCACTTTAAGTCCATTCCTCTGTTTCAAAAAAATAATAATAATACAATAATTTCTTATTATATATTGCTTATAGGCAATGTTTTAAATAGGTTTGTTTGTTTTAGTTTTTTTTACTTCCCTTTGATAGTAGTGGTTCCAGTGGTGTGTTCATACCTTCAACCAGTCACTGTACACTTACCTCATCTGGACCTATCACGTCACCTTCATGTCTCCGTTATGCTGGGAAAGCTCCCGCTCCAAAGTAGAAATTAAAGACGCCACAGAAGGAGTTCTATAAACTGTGAGCTCCTACTATAGACGTTCTTCCAGGGTCTCGGGTGATTGGTCAAGCACATGAATACAGTACTAAGATCAGCTCTAATTAACTGCAATTAATTTTATCCTTAAAAGTAGGAAACAAATAAAAAGTTCAATTCGATAAACGTACCTATTAAAGGCGGGGTAGGGGATCTTTTTCTGGAACATTTTTTTACATATTGCTTGAAATACTCTTCACACCCCCATTGCAACCAATTAATTAAAAGTTTTGACACAAATATGAAATTTTTTAGTGGCCTCTAGAACGTACAATCTAGGAAAAACAGTATGCAATCTTTGTGAACGGATCGTTCACAATGATTGGATTCTGATGCCGTCTATCACCTGCAATCTGCTTCCCCCCCCCCCCCCCCCCCCTGTGCGCGTACCCTGCTCCGTGAACGAATTATACGTCTAGAAGCTTGGCAGGAAGCTAAACTAGAGCCAGCTTGGCTAGCACCTAGCATTATTAAACGTATAGTTAGCATAAACTAAATACTAAATACTAAATACGGCAACAATCGATGCTTGCTGTCAGAACAGCGCTCGTGCACCTTCTTGCTCGTGCGCGTTCATGTACTCTAGAGGCGTGCCTTCGGGGGGAAAGTGAAGAAAAGGGTTGGGACTTTTTACCTGTGTATTTTCAAAATGCAGCTTCGCTGGACCCAAAATCCAGGATCTCCTACCCTACCTTTAAAATACAAGAATGAGTGTCCTATGAAGCCACGAGCTGTTTGTAGTTGCATTTGCACTGAAAGTGAAATGCTGGGCCTTCTTTCCAATTATGTGGTGTTTATTTTTCCTTACTTAGAACATACAACATGAGTAATTTCATGGATGACCTGAAACTGTTGTATAACACAGCGGGGGCTGAGGGCAAAGGCATCACCTTCGTCTTTACAGACAACGAAATCAAGGATGAGGCTTTCCTCGAGTACCTCAACAATATTCTCTCTTCTGGAGAGGTGAGATCTCATAAAGGTATAAAGGCGTATCTGAATATCTGCTGATTGTGTAACTGAACACTGGAATCTTCAGTCTAATTGAAACGGACTGGAATTGGTCCTGTATGACTGAAACAAAGAGGTGGGGCAGAATGTAACGTCTCAAAGGAAAAGCTTCGCTGGTCCTGACCATGTTGTAATCGTTTCAGGTCTCCAATCTTTTTGCAAAAGATGAGATGCAAGAGATCACCCAGAACCTGATCCCAGTTATGAAAAAGGAGTTTCCTCGAATTCCACCAACTTTTGACAATCTTTATGACTACTTTATATCTCGGTTTAGGAAGAATTTACACGTTGTTCTGTGCTTCTCACCGGTAAGTTGAAACTTTGTATATTTTCTGTTTATACCCAAAAGCAACCGCCCAAACTTTTGCTACTTTTATTCCAAATCTCTTTTTATTCACAGCATGTTTAGATGCTCAACAGTGACATTATATATACACTTACACCCATAACTACCTCCATAAATGAACCTTTTCATTGGAGTTTTACTCTACTCTTGTTTAAAGGTGGGGCAGAAGTTTCGCTCCAGATGTCTGAAGTTTCCGGGCTTGATTTCCGGCTGCACAATGGACTGGTTCACCCCTTGGCCCAATGAGGCTCTGGTTGCTGTGTCCACCTATTTCTTATCTAAGTTTCACATGGTTTGTCCAGCTGATGTGAAGACTTCATTGATGACCACCATGGGAACTTATCATCACAAAGTATCTGAAACATGTGAAAGTTACTTTGAAAGGTATCACATTTACACAAATCCAATTTGTTCAGAAACATACGCTATCAAACACAGTCCTAACGCTGTATGTTGTTCATCTCTCAGGTTTCGAAGACGAGCTCACGTCACCCCTAAATCTTACCTTTCTTTTATAAATGGTTACAAAACATTTTATGCCGAAAAGCACAACTATATCAACACTTTGGCAGAGCGCATGAATGTTGGTAAGGAATTTGAACAGGAAGGCAGTTGTGTCTTTATAAAGATTGTGTACTTTATGGAGGATTTTGTATGGTCTACTCCTGTAAAAGATTACACCAGATGTTACTGATTTCCAGGGTTGGACAAACTGATGGAGGCCAGTAAGTCGGTGGCTCAATTATCAAAAGATCTTGAAGTAAAGGAAAAAGAGCTCGCTATTGCATCTGCCAAAGCTGACAAGGTAAATCAGATACGTCCAAGCTCCTGTGACCTGCAGATAAGATTGATGATGGATGGATGTTTATGAGCAACTTTCCTCCAATCAGTACTTCCACAGTAATGTAAAACCATAAAATTAAGAACAATTTGAGTTCTGTACATAGTGAGGTAGCAGAATCAGTTTATTCATAGGTTCATTGTGGAAATTAGCTTCTGGTTTGATGTGAATAGCTGACAGAGGTTTTGTCATTTCTGAAAAGCTGTTTGAAAGGTCAACACCATGGACGCACGCGTATGATGCATTTGAAGGCATGAGATGTTTATTTTTGCATTCACCAAGGTGCTGGCAGAGGTGACAGTCAGTGCTAAAGCTGCAACCATTGTGAAGAATGAGGTCCAAGTTGTGAAGGACAGAGCCCAGAAAATTGTGGATGGAATAGAGTATGAGAAAGCTATAGCTGAGGAAAAGCTGGAGGCTGCCAGGCCAGCTTTAGAAGAAGCTACAGCTGCACTGAATGTGAGATATCTCTGACTTATTTGAAGATATTTACACCGTGCATTCTACGATATGTTACATGATATACTTAAAAACTCCACAGACCATCAAGCCAGCTGACATTGCCACAGTGAGAAAATTGGCCAAGCCTCCACACCTGGTCATGAGGATCATGGACTGCTGTCTGATTTTATTTAACAAAAAGTTAGACCCTGTTACATGTGATCCAGAACGAAGCTGTCTTCAACCATCATGGTCAGAAGCACTGAAGGTAACAAATTTCCTTTTTCTAAAAATTCAGTTGTTGCAAATGATAAATATATGAATTCCACTCATATATTAAAGGAGACACATTGTGCCCTGAGGTCTTAAATGTGTCATGTTTGGTTGAAATACTACAGAGATATAACACAGCAGCTCTTTTCAAGCCCACATTTGCAGGCCTTTTTTTCAGTATTAGTTTTAGGAGGTGGAGTGAGCCAGCGGACTCAACTCTGCTCCTCTCTTCTGCAGGGTGTGCCTTTTTTGAGATTTGTTCTACAGCTTTGATGCTTCCATGCAAATGTAAATTTGGACACAATTCACACCTAAAAACCCTTAAAGTGCATTAATATGTGAGAAGGTACAGTAGGTAGCCTGAAAGCTCATGAAATGAAAGAAGGCCTGTAAGAAGTTGGATTATTATCAAATTGATTTCTTAAGTAAACTTAACTAAACAAAAAGCAAGAACAAATTAGTCTTGACATCTGGCTTTTGGGTTAAAGCGAATGCAGCACGATTTAAAGTTGAAGTTGGATGGGGATGAAAAGATGGCAGCTGGATAATTCTGCTCTGAGTGCAAAACTGAGCGGCGTGTTCTTCCTCACAAATGGCATTTGCATGAATTCATTTGTTTTGTCCTTTTCAGCTTATGAGTGGCTCTGGTTTCTTGACAAGCCTCCAGCAGTTCCCAAAGGACAGCATTAACGAGGAAACTGTGGAACTACTGCAGCCTTACTTTGACATGGAGGATTACACCATGGAAAATGCCAAGAAAGTGTGTGGTAGTGTAGCTGGTCTGCTCGCATGGACTCGTGCTATGGCCTCATTCTTTGCCATCAACAAAGAAGTGTTGCCACTCAAGGTAAAGTTAAAGTTCATCATGTTGGCGACTGTTTTTTTTTTTTTTCTTTTTCATTTTAGATTTGTCGTAGGCGGCTATTCTTCTCCAATAATGCCATTTAAAACTCTCTATTCTCAGCCTGTTTGAATCCATTTTAGGTAAATAGGTGATTAAACCTCATTTTTAGCCCAAAGCCTTTTTATGCTACAGTATAACTGCATTGTTTGTTTCCAGGCCAACCTTGCCATTCAAGAGAACCGTCTAACTGTGGCTAATAACGAGCTGTGCGCGGCAGAGACTCAGCTGGCTGAAAAGCAAGCAGAGTTTGACAAAGTCAAGGCCAAATGCGACGCTGCAATGAAAGAGAAACAGGTGTGACGCACCCTTTTGAAAAATGTCACGACTGCGTTGACTTAAATCTAGAGATTGTAGCTGACACAGGCGTCTTGTCTTTCAGGAATTGGTGGATGATGCTGAGATGTGTAGGAATAAAATGCAGGCTGCATCTGCACTTATTGACGGACTTAGTGGAGAGAAAGCTCGCTGGATCGAGCAACGCAAAGAATTTAAGTCACAAATAAACAGGCAGGTTACAAAGGAAATGCAATTGAATATCAAAATGTTATATTCCAAGGGGGGTTAGTCTTTAAAGAGGTTCATTACTAGAATTAAGGATTGGTTCTTCAAGGACAGATTTAAAAGGTTTTGATAATGGCTTTTATATGAGTCCAGCTGCTTCTGCCTTTGTTTTCAGACTTGTGGGTGACGTACTCCAGCTCACCGGCTTCTTGTCGTACTGCGGTCCATTCAACCAGAGTTTCCGTGATATGTTGTTGAAGGACATCTGGGAGGCGGAGCTCCGGAAGCACAAAATCCCTTTTACAGAAAATCTCAACATCATTTCTGCCCTGGTGGATGCTCCCAATGTGAGAACAATGCCAGCCTATTTTTATTTGATACTAGTCCTGTGAAAAGTAAAAAAAAATCATTTGAACCATTGACTATCATTTTTAATATTTAAGATAAGTGAGTGGAACCTTCAGGGACTCCCGGGAGATGACTTGTCAGTTCAGAATGGCATCATCGTCACAAAAGCAACAAGATATCCCCTCCTCATCGATCCACAGACTCAGGGAAAAGCTTGGATTAAGAAAAAGGAAGAGGCCAACGAACTTCAAGTATATAGCCAAATGATTTTCACTTGTGTCATTTTTACCCTAATTACACGCTTAAGTAAAGCATGTCGTAGAAGTAAACTGATTTCATGTTCAGGTCACGTCCCTCAACCACAAATTCTTTCGCACACATTTGGAAGATTGTATTTCCATGGGACGCCCAATGCTCATTGAGGATTGTGGGAGAAGGATGTCATGACATGTTCATGACTTCTGGCCTAGTTACATCCTGGGCCTTGTTGACTGGTTCAGAATATTGTTGATAGTTAGAAGGAGCGTGTTTATGATAAACTGCGAAAGCTAGGCGCCTCCGGAGAGGGCCACGTACACTTGTTATGATAAAACGGTATAAAAGGGTGTCACTAGATGAGCTCGTCGGACATTTTGTACATTCTGTATGCACATTTGCTGTGACGGTTTGTTCAATAAACTCCCCAATGGACGGCTGACCAACGCGGGATTCGACTCTAATTTCTCCACAACATAATGGTGACCCCGAATTCGTGAGAGTTTGCATCTGGATCCCGGCGGAGCGTGTTCGCTGTGCCCCGACAGCCGACATCGGCTGTTACAAGCCGGCAGGTGGGATTTTGTTCCTACCATTACGCAGTTGATCTCGGTTAGTGGAGCACAGCTGACGGCTTCTTCCGGCTTCCCCAAATTTAAAAGGACACAGGAGAGAGACGGATCCTGCACACGGTAAGCCCTTCCATTGTTTACTTCTGCGCAGGGGGGCTGCTGAAATTGTTTGGGAAACTGTGGGCCAAGAGGTGCCGTATGTGTGAATTTGGATAAAATTGGGTGAACAGCAGCTTATGTGAGTTGTAAAGCAGACAGCTGTGAGCAGTTGGTCGGGCTATCGTGTGATGTATTGTTGTGATAATTAAGAAGGACTAGTCGCTAATGCTCGGGCAGGAAATAAATCGATGAGTTTAAACTGGAATAGTATAATACGCTTTTAGAGCGGGCAGGGTGGAAAACACTCGTCCATAGTGATGCCATAAAGCCAACGGCCGACCTTTAATGCATTGGGGGTTCGGGCTACCGTGGGATTATGGTTCGCATTAGTCATTAATATATGTGAAAGTTATTTTCACTAGTCAAGGAGTAGACGAATGCTGGTAATTGATTGACTTGCGAACATAAAAGTTTGGAGGTGGAATCAAAACGGCAGTTCAAGAAAACTCTGAAAAAGTCAATTCCAGTTCTATACGGGCACAGTTTAAGTATATATGTTTATATCATTTTATATATCTGCTTAGAACTCTTTGGAGTATCCGAGACCTCAGTATAAAGACATTTGGAGAAGAAAAGTCAAATTCGTTTATGGAATTGGCCACAGGAGATTTTTATTAAGAGGTCACAGCGAAGCTGGTAAAGTACACGTCAGCATCTGTTGCTTTGGTCAGAAACCATATCACAAGGCTTGTAGGGAAAACACATTTTGTATTCCATATATTGCCGACACCAACATCTCCTGAAAAATTAAAAGTCTAAATGAAAGAAATTGATAATTTAAAAATGTGAAGATTTGAACGGTGACTGACAAAACTTTTGACCGACTTGGTGTGAGTGCGTGGGACCGGTCTCTGTTGTCTGTCAATGTGTGTGTGAAATCTGATGTTTGTGTGAATCAAGAAAGAGAAGAAAAAAAAAAAGGTTCTGACTCATATCATCCCTTGACTTTTGAGTATTCGTAGCATTTTAAGTTAAACTCAGATTTGCTTCATTGTTATAATTTGCTTCATTGTTATAATTTGCTTCATTGTTATAATTTGCTTCGTTGTTATAGTTGCCACATTAATAACTTGGGGAGATAAGGAGTTGTTGCAGTAATGTGCTATGACTTTTTCGTTGAGTGCATCTTGTTATTATTGAATTATTGAATACTGCTGTGATTGGTGTTAAGTTTCTAAAGTTCTATTCTTAACAGGCGAGTGAATTGTGTTCTGGCTCTCAGGGGGACAGAGGGTGCTGCGCGCTCCCGCGGCTAGTGTGTGGGTGCGTGCTCTGGCCTTGAGAGTTTCCTGCTGCTTCAAATGTTCGTGTGTGATCACACTTTCTTTCCTTGTGTCTTCCAGGGGCAATTTATGGTTGTACTGTAATAATTATTAGTTTTCTTTAGGTAATGTGCTAATTGCAGAGTTGTTATCAGTCGAGTAATGAGGGTTCCGCAATTCCTAAGGAAGAGGTTCTGTCCGTAGGCCATTGAGTCATCACGTCGTTCGACGTGAATGTGACATTCCTGATAAAGAAAGTTTCTCGCTTATGCATTGTTTCTGTATCTTTTGATTTGTAGTTTCCCTGTCCACAGCGTGTTAAATTGTATTTCTCTCTCTTTCTTAACAAACGCCATTTTGAGGTGAAGAATAGTGCAACTGTTATTTCTGTGTTAAATTGTATTTCTTCTCTGTCCAGCTGAAAGTTTGTATTTCCTCCTTTTTCTTAACTTGTTACAAAGTGTGACAAACGCCATTTTGAGTTGGGGTGTGGTTCAATTGTTATGTCTGGTTCAATTGTTATGCTTGGGAGGAGTTAATAACAGTCTAGGAAGCAGAAGTGATGGTGTGTTCATATTTGATTTGTTAGAAATTCATGTGGTTCATTGGAGGCAGGCTTAGAGGTGTGTTCATATTTTATTGGTTAGAAGTTACTGTCGTAGACGTGTTTCACTGGAGTTAGATTTAGAGGTGTGTTCAGATTTCATTGGTCAAAAAATATTTTTATTTCATTGGTCAGAATTGACGTAGCTGTGACGTACATTGGATCATCTGGATTGGTGGAGGACATTGTGTGTGGATTGGATCGGAAGCATCCGGAGGTGAGCAAAAGTTGGGGCAACGCCTTTAGCCTGAGTCACTTCATACAGAGTAAGCATTAACTGAGCTTTTGATTAGTAATAAATTAACATTGGGTAGCATTAGCAATACAGCAACTATTGATTAGCAATCAACAGTATTGATTAGCAATAACTAGCATTGATTAGCAATCACTAGCGTTGAATAGCATAATTGGCATTCAATTAGCATTGGTCAACAAGGAAGCTAGTATTGATTAGCAATAAGTAGCATTGATTAGCAATAGTTAGCATTGGTTAGCATTAGTAGCATTTGCTAGCATTTCATTAGCCATAATTAGCATTGATCAGAAAGACAATTAGCATTGATTAGCAATAGCAATAAGGCAAATATTGGTTTAAATCTTAATTAGCAATAGGTTAGCATTTATTAGCAACAGCTAGGAAGCTAACATCAATTGGCATTGGTTGGCAAACATTAACATTAGCAATAATAGTAACCGAACTCCAAACCGGAAGTCAAAAAGCTAAATTAGCCTAACATTGAATTAACATTGGTTTAATTTAATTTAAAAAAAAAAAAAAAACAACCTAGAGCATAAGCTTTTAAAGCTAACGTAGGCTAACCTTAACATTAGCATTGACAACATCCAATCCAATAATTAGCTGCATCTAAGCTAAATTTAGCCGAGCATTAAATTAGCATGGATTAGAGTTGAATAATTAGTTCATTTAAATTGACTTTCAAAAAAAAAAAAAAAAAGGGGGAATACGAATAATAAATAAGGAAAATTTAGAAAATAGATGAGTAAATAAAAAGAAAAAGTCAAAAGACAATAGAAGGGAACTAACTAGGTGAAACAATGGATGTAACACCAACAATAACCATCAGCGCCAAACATCCTGAACATTCCAAAGATATTAAAAAGATATCTCTAAAATGGGAAAAACGAACAAAAAATAACGTCTCACCCTGGCCAAAAGGTGGCACTTTCAATGTAACTACCTGTAAGATTATGGAACAAAGGATTAAAGCTTACAAACCAAAGGACAAAAGCAAAAAGAGACAGGAAAAGAGAGAGCTTGAATTAAAAGTTTTACATTTCTTTGAAAATGCAGAGCTATTTCCAACACTGCCAGGAGCAGCAAACATACAAGGAGATTCTGAAATAAAAGATCATAAAATATCTCATGAACGTCCAGAACTACAAATAGCTACATCAAGCAGTCATGGAGCTCCTGAGCCAGACGCCATCTGTAATTCAGATCAGGCAAGGGGACAGCTCCCACAATACCAAAAATCACCCGAACTGGCACCTCCAGTTCAAAAGGCATCTTCTGAAGAACATAAGAGTCCAACAGCGTCAGCACCGAGTTTGATAGAAATGACGCAGGGACAGTATGTGCCGTGGCAGACGCTCGACCTAGGGGGGCTGGTTGCTCGATTGCCGGACATTCACAGAGGTGCAAGTAGATGGATAAGAGCGTTTGAACAAGAGACTGTGCATAAACTGTTGTCTGTGGGACACATTAAGGCAGTGTGGGCACTGTGTTTTGGAACTTCTACCATGGAGGGCATTTTGAGACACAGTGAGAATGACTGGATGTTGAGCCACCGAGCTGATGGAACTGACTTTAATGCATATCGAGCTGCACTCTGGAGAGCGTTACGAGCTGAGTTTCCTGTGGGAGTGGACCTCGAAGCATTAAAGGGGGAGCCACTGTCAGGAACAGAGAGTCCGGCTGTGTACATTGCACAACAATTGAAGAAATGGAGACAAGAGTCTGAGGGAGAAATCGAGAAGAGCCCAGCTTTGGTGACATTGTTCAGAGTTTCCATCAAAGAGGCTCTGCCTGCCCCAGTTCAGGGGAGGCTGGAGGATGTGGTGGGGCTGAATTCAATGTCACATGGACAATTCCGAGACCACGTGGTGCATGCAGTAAACAAATACAGAAAAGAACTGAAACTGAATGAGCAGGAGGAGGATATGCAAAGGGAACTTGCACGGTTGCAGTTAGAAGAACTGCAAGCGAAGCAAGAGGTACGAAATGAGGCCATGACAGCGGGGGCCGCTGAACTGCCATCACAGGGGCAAGTCCATCGTCGACCCTGTCAAAGGTCAAGAAGAGGTGCACCTGGAGGACGAAGGTCCTCGGGGGCATGTTGGGCCTGTGGCGAGAGGGGACACTTTGTTTACAGCTGTCCGAGAGCACCGAGAAACCCGAGTGTTCGGCAGGACCGTGGCCAGTCCCTGGGGGGCGGAGCAAGTGGCCCGGCAGGTCCAAGGCGTTCCTCTGGCAGAGGAATCCCAGTATTGGTTTACATTGACATATAGAGGTAAGAAGTACACTTACATCAGACGTACTCAAAAGGGTTTAAAAACCGCCCTCATGTGTGTCAGTATTACAAAACAAAACAAAGTTTTTAAGTTAAATGTATCACGACTACTAAGTTTCTAAAACTTGAATTTAAATAGGTCACTGTTACTAGGACACAACAAAACAAAGTTTCTGAATTTAAAATTTAAATGTGCCACTATTACGAAGTTCTAAAATTTGAACGGAACAAAGTTTCTAATTTAAATTTTAGCATTGATAGTCTGAATTAGAGTATCTATTTAGCCCATAGGGAATTACTGATATCTCTCCATCCCACTTGGAGGGAGTAAGAAAAGCGCCATGTCCAAAATAAATAAATAAATAACTAATGAATAATAAGTAAAATTAAAATACAACAAGTATGATCTTCTTTTGGGAAGATTATGCAATAAAATGCGCTTCCTCTGGAAGGAATCATGAAAGATCCAAAGATCAAAGGTTGGAAGTCCAACTGGAGAGGACAACCGAGGCTAAGTTAGCCATTGGAAATTTGAAACGGAATTAGCAAGGGTCATCCAAAACGGCCAACACTAGTCTATGAGAAGCCATTTTTCTTATATGTCTCCAATAAAAACCATAAGATTTCAGAACTAATAAATCAGAGTAGGTATGTTGTGACTCGGACAGGATGTTTGCAGGTTGTGCATCTTTTGACACGTCCAGATGTGAGAATACAGAAGTGTACTACATCGGGATCTGCAGATGTCATTCCACGTGAGTTTGAAGGAGAACCACATGAGCGTGGGGCAGAAGCTGTGAGATACATTAAACTGAGACCTGACATAGGAGCAACTCCACTTGTGCAGGCTGATGTCACTTATGTTGTGCATGGTTCATGTTGTGAGATCATTTGGGTGATCATGAGGTTTTGCAGTTGTGAAACAGGAAGGTGGAAACTTTGTGACGGTGAAAGCTGAGAAGTGTGAACGGCCATGTTCGGCACAGTTGGCTGAACTGAAGGCACTAACGGAAGCATGTTGACTGGTGAAAGGTAAGGTTACGAATGTATACACAGATTCTGCATATGCTCATGATATTTTCTCTTCGTTTGGAGCAGTTATGAAGCAGAGAGGGTTCAGGAGGTCAGACGGAAGTCCAGTGCGACAGGAGGTCCAAATGAAGGAGCGGATTGCGGTCATGAAAATTGTAAATTGGCAGTGATACAATGTCAAATAATCATAGAGGTAACAAAATGGTTGGTAAAGGTAATATCGCGGCTGATGAAGCAGCGAAAGTAGCATCAAAGTGCCAGCTTTCTGTTTTGGCACCAATGGTGTCACTGGAGCCAGAGGTCGCGCCATCACAAGGATATTGGTCATACATATTGGATAAATAGTCGTAAATTTTTTTTTTGGTAAGAGAATTGATTCATCTGTTTGTCATTCCATCAGAGATTAGCTCAAATAATGGTTAAGTGTTTGGTTATAAAAGTGCAAGAGGCATTCTGCAGCAGCTGCGAATCAAGCAGCGCTGTGGGGCCGTTTATCATCCACAGAGTCAAGGGATGGTTGAGAGGATCAATGGAACCTGGAAAGTGAAATTGAATTGAATCTGTGTTTCAACTAAACTAACTAGATGCTTTGCCGCTTGCACTAATGAGCTTTCGTATGCAGACTCATAGAGTCACGCACTAACACCGCATAAAATGCTAACGGGTCGACCCAGGCCGCCACCTCAGTTCCCACTTGAGCAGGTGCGAACAGAGTGGACAGCTTACATGAAGCAACTAACTGCAATCCACAGAACAATCTATCTACAGGAGGGGTCCAGAGACTTGAGTCTCAAACAGCTGGTTGAGAGGCCAGTGGTGCCAGGCGACCAGGTGTACATCAAAGTGTTCCGGAGGAAGTGGCACGAGCCAAGACGGAAAGGACCGTACACAATGGTGCGAGCAACATCAACAGCAGTTCAAGTGGAAGGTAGCAACACATGGTACCATTTGAATCACTGCACTAAGGTTCGAACTAAAGACACAGATGGAGTTAAGTCCGAGGGAAAGGATGAACAAAAGGAAGAGGTTAAGATTTCTGACACTGTGAGCATCCAGGTGTGGGTGTTGGCCGACAGCATGGGCTCAGGAGAACAAAGCCTGGAGATGTGGGACGGGATCCCGCAGACTGGAGAGGCTGGAAGGGTCCCGTGATGAAGCCACCACGCAGGGAAGTAGCCAGCCTGGGTCAGATGAGTATGATGCAACAATACACACCCACTCAGACCATGCCACGCCACAAACTTTGCCAGCAATACACACTAGAGCTAGTCGTGAAGAGGTATCTGCTAAGCTTGAATTTAAGTTCATGGAATAAACGATTTGAGGAAGTGTGGATCATGGGTCCGGTGGAGGAGACGACCAAATCACCGCCTCTGGACGCCACGACAAAGGGGCAATCTGGTAAGATCAGGTCAGATTGGGTCAGAAGGAGTTGTTCACAATGGTTGTAAGGATAGAAAGATTTTTCGGGGGAGACTAGGGGGATTTGATACCATTAGCACTACAGGGCAGAATAATCATGTTAATCCAAGAACAGACGGAGTGTACATGCACAGGTAAAGTCAGGGAAACAGTGTAACTGTGGAAAATGGGTTAAGGCAGCACAGGATATGTGGTATAGATGGGCATGGTACACTGCGAGGGAACTGACAGCGACGGAGTGTCTCGTATGTGCAGACGCTCCAGGAGCATTGCCTGTTGTTGTTCCAGAGCCACACACCATCAGGGATTGTGCAGTGGTCCAGCAACGGGAATGCAGAGAAGGTAGGTTCACATCAGAGGAGGATAAACGGTTATTGTTTCCTATGTGTGGTATTAAGTGCAGATTGATGTTCGGGCCAAATAAATTACATAGTTATTTTCAAAATAAGGGAGGGCCACAAATTTGAGTCTTCTTGTGCGGAATTTAATCTGAGTACATCACAGGAGGGGCCTCCCACTGATTATAGAGTAGATTACGATGGTGAGCTTGAATGCTTTTGGAACTCGCGTAGGTAGTACTAATGTTAAATGAAAACAAGATTTATTGGGATTTATTTATTTGGATCAATAATGTGAAAATATAGAAATGATCATTTTAACTCTATATCTTTTTGGGGATCAGACACACCCAGTGGCTGAGAGTTACGGGATGTGTGGAGATCATGTTTTGTTAAATGTGCTACCCAACAGGGAGATAGGTTTTTGGGCACTGGTGAGGATGAATACATCGGTTGTGTTAGTGTATGACAAGGTAAACGAGATGCTAGGATTGGATGTGGAAGAAGGGAGAGTTAAAAGATCTAGTGATGGCTACATCAGGGATAAGCACGTTTACTTGGATGCAATAGGGCAGCCGAGAGGGATTCCTTTGAGCTCAAAGCACGCAGGGAGATTGCAGCTGGATTTGAGGCTGGTTTGCAGGGAATCATATTTAACAAAATGGGGAGTGGACTAATTACATATAATACAACCAACAGAGAATTCTTAGCTACACGAGTGAAGGGTTTGCAGGCTTTGGAGAACAACGACATGAGACGAGTATGATGGCTTGGTAGAACAGACAAGTTTTAGAAGGTATATTAGAAGGGAAAATGGTGCGTGCCAGATGGTTGGGGAAAATGTTGTACATTTATAACCGGGAACACTGCAGCTGATAGAACGTTTACAACGGCCGTGAAGGAGTTCAGAGAACGGAGAGAGGAGCTGACGTGTGATGCTGGTGGAGGTGAACGGTGGTGGACTGGTCTGTTTGGGATTTTGGGAGAAGGGGGAGCGATGACAGTTAAGGCGGGAATAGCAATATTGTTGATAGTGAGGATGGTTTCCCTATTGGGGTGTTGCATTATACCCATTCTGAGAAGGTGTTTGCTGCAAGTGATGTTCAAACAAACAGTGGAAGGAATCAGGAGGCGGATGACCATGCGAGACCAGGTCTGAGGACCAACACAGGGGAGAGCGGGTCAACGGATGAAGGTTATCAACGGACGGTTCACAAGTTTCTTTCCTCGAGGGTGGAACCAAGTATAGTCTGACAGGGAGAAGAGATGCTGAAGATCTCTTTGATTGGGAGTGACGTACTGGCGACCTCTCCTCCCAGAGTTAGCTTAGCAGTTCCAGACCCAGCCGGACGGATGTTCGGCCAGAAGCAGACGACACCAGAGCACAGGAGATGGGACGGGACTGGAGGGGCTGCATTACATTGCATTTTATTACTATTGTTGTGTGATAATCCATAATTTTATGTATTGTACTTGATACAAAACGGTGATTAACTGATTTGAAGGTGGTGTATTCAGTCTATGTGTATTATCAATCAAAACTGATCACTGATATGTCCATTGCCAATTGTGTCAGTCAACTGTTCGAGTGCGACCTTGGTAAAATGGTCGGTCGCCAGTGGGGGGGGCCGTAGGTGAATTTTCCCAAGAGAAGAACATGAGTTACGAAAGTAGCAGCCGGTGGGTTTTTCGCACCTATGCACTGCGAACAGTGGACAAGTGTGATGGCAATGTAAAACTTGTAGTGTTGTTGGAATCAATATCGTGTAATATAAGTTAATCATTGAATATGATTCGAGTAGACACATATATATATTCCTTTTCATGTATTCAAAATGGTCCCGTTGATTGATATTGTAGAATTATTAGAATAATTTAGTGTTGATTATGTTAATTAATTCTTAATTAACTATGTGGGATGATTTTCTTTTATTTTAGATTATTTCTTTATTAAATCACTGATAAGTGATTTCAGGGGGGACTATGTGGGAGAAGGATGTCATGACATGTTCATGACTTCTGGCCTAGTTACATCCTGGGCCTTGTTGACTGGTTCAGAATATTGTTGATAGTTAGAAGGAGCGTGTTTATGATAAACTGCGAAAGCTAGGCGCCTCCGGAGAGGGCCACGTACACTTGTTATGATAAAACGGTATAAAAGGGTGTCACTAGATGAGCTCGTCGGACATTTTGTACATTCTGTATGCACATTTGCTGTGACGGTTTGTTCAATAAACTCCCCAATGGACGGCTGACCAACGCGGGATTCGACTCTAATTTCTCCACAACAGGATATATTTGAGGAGCTCGACCCTGCCCTGGACAACGTGCTCGAGAAAAACTTTATCAAATCTGGGACCAGTTTCAAGGTATTTTTAACCTTCATGTCCATTCAAATTTACCAATACAACTTTAAAATGTGTACACTCTTAAAATTGTCTTCAATGTTTTTTTATAGGTCAAAGTAGGAGACAAAGAGGTAAACGTAATGGATGGGTTCCAGCTCTATATAACTACCAAACTGCCTAATCCAGCATACACTCCAGAGGTCAGCGCAAAAACATCCATTATTGATTTCACTGTAAACATGAAGGGCCTGGAGAACCAGCTGCTCGGCCGAGTCATCCTCAAAGAAAAATACGTGAGTGTGCCATTTGTTCCAGAAACGCAGCTTGCTTTCCCCATTTGGTTTAAAAATATAACTTTATCTGTGATTGTTTTAGATAACTGTTTTTCCAGTGTAAGAATATGATATTGACTGGCTCTTGGTTTTTTTCCACTCATCTCAACAGGAGCTAGAAGCAGAAAGATTGAAACTAATTGAGGATGTAACTGCTAATAAAAGAAAGATGCAGGAGTTGGAAGACAATTTGCTGTACAAACTCAGCAGCACTAAAGGTCCTATAGTTACTGTTGTAGACTAATGCCAGTTTCTCCAGTCATACCTGTTCTTTTTCCTAAAGTGAAAGTGTGTCTGTTTGTCTGGTTAAAGGTTCTTTGGTTGATGATGACTCCATGATTGGCATTCTGACCACGACTAAGCAAACTGCTGCGGAAGTTAGTGCAAAGCTCAGTGTTGCAGCTGAAGCAGAAGTAAAGATCAATGTCGCTCAAGAAGAATACCATCCAGTTGCCTCTCGAGGAAGCACATTGTACTTCCTCATCACGGAGATGAGCATGGTCAATATCATGTACCAGACCTCCTTGGGTCAGTTCCTCAAAATCTTTGATCTGTCACTCGCAAGGTATGGCTTTATCGTGATTTAAGAAGTATGTCTGCACAGTCTTATCATAAGATGTTTGAGATTAAAGCTCGGAAACTATTCCAACCATTACTTCCTCTAATGACCAACAAATTTGTCTGGAAAGAACAATAGGTTGACAAAGATGTTTCTTTAACCACGCTGTGGTGTGGTCGTATTCTTCAAATATGCTTTGTTCTCTGTGTCTTTGTCTCCCTCGTTTTTTTATGCTGATTTTTTGTTTTTAATTAATGCGCTTTTGCAGGTCTGAGAAGGCCTCCAAAACTCAGAAGCGGATTGCAAATATTATTGAATATCTGACGTTTGAGGTTTTCCGATACACAGTCAGAAGCCTTTATGAAAACCACAAGTTCATCTTCACACTCCTGCTGGCCCTCAAGATTGACTTACAGAATAACAGAATACAACACAACAAATTTCAGATTCTTATTAAAGGTAAGGTGTGCATCATTCCCAGGAAAAGTTGAATTGCCTTTTGGACTTGACATCTCTGAACATAATTGATGAAACAATAGGTGGCGCAGCTCTTGACCTGAAGACCTGTCCATCAAAGCCATTCAGCTGGATCCTGGATATGGTGTGGCTGAACTTGGTAGAACTCAGCAAGCTGCCACAGTTCACTAACATTATAAACCAGGTAAGCCATAGATCCACGAATGATCTGGACATCTGAATTCTTCATCTGCTTGTAGTGTCATCAGTTTTGGTATTGACATGGTTTGTAGGTGTCCCAAAATGGGAAAAACTGGAAAGCATGGCTCAATCTTGATGCCCCAGAGGAAGGCGTCACTCCAGATGGATACAACTCTCTTGATGTTTTCCATAAGCTTTTGCTGATAAGGTTGGGTCCTCCTACTTGAATGTTGATTACATGTTTGAATACACCATATTATAAAATGCAATCACCTCACAAGCTTTTTTTCTCACAGGTCTTGGTGCCCTGATCGCACCTTGTCTCAGGCCAGAAAGTATGTGGGAGACTCTTTGGGCATGAGATTCGTTGAGCCTGTCCTCTTGAACCTTCACAGCACCTGGCAGGAAAGTGATCCTCGCACCCCCCTCATTTGCTTCCTTTCTATGGGCTCAGATCCCACCGAACAAATCGAAGCACTTGCCAAGAAACTTAATCTCGGTGAGTTTGCCCTGTCCTGCCCCATTTTTTATTTTATTTTACTGAACTTTTTTATTTTCTGCTGAAGATGTAATGCCAAAATCTCCTGACGTCTGATTGTGTTTACATTCAGACCAGTTCCCAACTTGCGACGCTATCTACTTTTGATTCAGTTAGAACGGTATGAAACCCAAATTTTGTGATTGATGTCCCTGTGACCGTGGTAACCAACTGTATCCTGGATGTTGGTTGCTGTGTGCTCTTTGCAGTGGCACCTTGGGTGTTCACTGGGCAATCCAGCTCATGTATTTGTTTTCCTGAGCATAAATTCATTTGATTGTGGCTGTTAAAATTCCACTAATTGAAAGGTCTGTGGTTTGATCCGTGGCCCTTAATTCCCCGTAATGTTTCATCCTTGTGTAAGTGTGTGTGTTATGTTGTGTTAGAAAGATAATTATGTTTTGTATGTACAGTATAGTTAAAGGCCTGTGGCTTGTACTGCAAAGTCCTGAGTGGTGGATTAGACCAGGGGGGAAAGCACTATTTAAATGCACTCTATATGTTCATGTCTATGTAAATACTCCCACTGTTTCGGTTTACAGAATGCAGAGCAATATCTATGGGACAAGGACAAGAGGTGCATGCAAGGAAGCTGGTCAAGACATCAATGACAGAGGTGCTTTTAGAAGTTACTGAAGAAGTATAATGCATGAGTTAAGCCTTTCCAACTGAGGCAGTTCCAGGATTGGTACCAGTTCTTTGACCAAGAACCCCTCAATTCAGGGTCTGGAGGGAACCTGTGAACTCTGAGACCAGCTAACAGTTTGACCGCCATTAAAAAGATAAATAAATGAATACTGAGCAAGGGGAACATTTAGACGTAAAATCGATATAGCATCGAAAAGCTAATGATGTCATCTTTCATCTGATGTTTTAGATAGTGTTAATATTGCCAGTTGTGGTTTGCAAATGGCCATAAACACAGAATTGACCATGTCTGAGTGGGATTTGTAATGGAAATCAGAGTTTATAAATAGCATTGCAGCCAGGGCTTAGAAATGCCAGCTGGCAGTATTAAAACATTACATACCATTTATAAGCCTAGATGCAAACTGCATTTGTGAAAGCACCCCTCATAGGGCGGTAATCATAAATGCTGACTGTGTTGTTGGAACGAACGTATATGACCACAAGGCTCAGGAGTGGCTCTCGTGCATGTGGACAAGCAAATGGTTTCATAGAAAGTTCACAAAGTAAAGCAGCTTCCAGCAGGTGACGGCATCTGGTGAATGCTTTCATGTGGGAGTGTATTGGATTGTCCTGATGTGCAAGCTAGAGTGTTGCTTCTTGCTTTCAACAGCAATGGCTGACTGTTTTACCTGATCCGTGGCTTTTGTGTCTGGATGTGTACAGGGAGGTTGGGTCCTTCTGCAGAACTGTCACCTGGGGTTGCAGTTTATGGATGAGCTGCTAGAAACTATCACAGTTACAGAGAGCATGCATGACACGTTCAGGGTGTGGATCACCACAGAGCCACACGATCTGTTCTCCATCACACTCCTACAGGTGAGACTTGACAACATCGTCATAAAAAGGAAGGTGTTAAAAGTTTTTGTACACGCACAGACTGTCTCTCACTCTTTACCTTTTAAGTCTTCCATCAAGTTCACCAACGACCCCCCCCAGGGAATACGTGCTGGTTTGAAACGAACATTTGCAGGAATTTCACAGAACCAGTTGGAAGTCAGCAACCTGCCCATGTGGAAGCCTTTGCTGTACGGTGTGGCCTTTTTACACACTGCTGTGCAGGTACTGCGCATTCTAAGTTCACGCGTGTCATAGTGGAACTTTATTTAAAGGAAATATTAAAAAAGAATACATGCTTTGCTCCTGGCACAGGTTATATGAGAAACAGAGTGAACTAACCATATTTAGAAGTACCGTAACCTTGACAATGGCACTACTTAATTTGGTAGCCTTTTTTTTCTTATTAATTTCATAATTGATAATGAAATCATTTGTGCCATTTTAATAATGCATTAGGCAAATTTTCCACCTCATTACCCTATTGAGAATGTGTTGGCTTTAGTTTATTTTATAGCCTTTTGAAGTTTGAGTGGTTTGTATTTTCCAGTGTAGCACAAATCAACTCGTGTCTGTGACTTTTTTCCTCCAGTAGAAGGAAGGCTGTTCGTCATAATAACACAGGGATTTTCTGATTTTACATGGTAACCTTTTCTTTTTTTTTGGCTTTGTAAGGAACGACGTAAATTTGGACCCTTAGGTTGGAACATACCTTACGAGTTCAATTCGGCCGATTTCTCTGCAAGTGTTGAATTTGTTGAAAGACACTTGGATGATTGCGGCCCCAAGAAGGTGAGCGTTTTGCAGCCCTGGTTTAATATTTGTATGTCATCCTCCCTCCCTCACTCACTACTTTGTGTCCCCCCCCACAGGATGTGTCATGGATAACCTTGCGATACATGCTCGCTGAGGTGCAATATGGAGGAAGGGTCACAGATGACTATGACAAACGCCTGTTGAAGTGTTTTGCTCGTGTAATAATCCCAGTTTTTTTGTTGATTCGTGTGTTACAACTCCCGGTGTTTTATGTTGCATTGTATTACATTTGATACGACACGTGAAGCTCAATGTTCTTAATTACAGGTGTGGTTCAGTAAGAAGATGTTTGACCCAACATTTTGCTTTTACACGGGCTACAAAATTGCGGTGTGTAAGACAATAGAAGAGTACATGGATAACATTCAGAGTTTACCCACTGAGGATTCACCCCAAGCACTGGGGCTGCACGCTAATGCTGATATCACGTAAGGAGAGTGTCGTCATGATGAGGCATTAAAGCTGCGGCCGGCAACTTTTTTTTAGTCATATTAGCTTGAACTGTCATGGGATTCTGGAAGGAGAATATTAAATAGGCTGTTTAGGAAAAATAACGAAATCTGTAGCTCCCTCTGAAGCCTGTAATCATGCTTGCAAAAACCGAGCGCTCCCGGCTGTTTTTAACCAATCAAGTTAGGGCGGAGGAATCCTACCTGTCAATCACAGCTTGTGCACACGCTGCTGAGCGTGAGTCTGCCCCAGCTTGTGTGCGCTCACACTGGTGTGAACTCACGTGCACAACCTCGTCCACAGAGGGGGAGGGGTTTGGGGGGCGATTCGGAGCTTGTTAGAGGTTGGGGGAGGGACCTGAGAGTGTATCAGTTTGAATTTTCCGACTTTAGACTCGGAATTTTGAAAACCTGCCGACTGCAGCTTTAAAAGCGGTCTTGTTGTATTTACTATACTTAGGTTTTCTTGAGGTTATTGCATTTCTCTTCTATAATGAATGTTGACCAGATACCAGACAAACACATCTGCTGAGGTGTTAGACACAATCACAAATATTCAGCCCAAGGAAAGTGGAGGGGGATCTGGAGAGACTCGGGAGTCCATCGTCCACAAAATGGCAGAGGACATGTTGGACAAACTGCCCGCTAATTACATTCCACATGAGGTCAGTTGGTAGGATCATTAGGCTTTTTACAGGCCAATGTACACGTTCTCTTAATCTAAACTCTGTAACTTTGATGGGTTCAGGTCAGAGCCAGACTGTTGACAATGGGAGCTCTTAACCCAATGAACATCTTCCTACGTCAGGAAGTGGATCGAATGCAAAGGATCATCTCTGTGGTGCGCTCGAGTCTGACTGACCTGAAGCTGGCCATTGATGGCACAATAATAATGAGTGATGTAAGATTTCTGATTCCTCAGCACATCGCTTCATATTTGCTTCTTAAGATACGCACTTCTCTGTATGTTTGTTACTCAGTTTTTTCATCAACGATTGTCTGTTAGAGTTAGATTAGATTTTCAGGAGGCTTTAAAATGCTTTCGAACTCCTGGTATGTACTTTGTTCCTAGAACCTTCGTGATGCTCTGGACAATATTTTTGACGCTCGTGTGCCCAGCCTGTGGAGGAAGATCTCCTGGGAGTCTTCCACTCTGGGCTTTTGGTACACCGAGCTTATCCAGAGAAACAAACAGTTCTACAGTTGGGTGTTTCAAGGAAGGCCCAAAGCGTTTTGGATGACGGGTTTCTTTAACCCTCAGGGTGAGTTTGTGGTTTTGATGGAATGAGGCCTTTTACAATGTCAAACACTGAGTTGGCTGCATTACTGGTTAAGACCTTGAAGTTTTGAGCATGATGGAGCTGACACGTCTTAAAGACTTCCAGCAGCTAAAGTTACACGTTATTAGACCTAATGTTTACTTGAATGTTTGCAGGTTTTTTAACAGCCATGAGACAAGAAGTAACCAGGGCGAACAAAGGCTGGGCTCTGGACACAGTCACACTGAACAACAATGTCCTGAAGAAGTCAATGGAGGAGATCACAGCCTCGCCAACGGTGAGTGGGTGTTTTCTGCTCACTGGAAATGTGAAAGGAATTTAACCGTGTGCTATTTTGTTATTGAATGCCTTTCCTCTACAGGAAGGGGTTTATGTCTATGGTTTGTTCCTGGAAGGGGCTGGTTGGAACAGAAAGAACATCACTCTCATCGAGTCCTCACCCAAAGTACTCTTCACACCCATGCCTGTCATCCACATGTTTGCCATCAAATCCAATGCTCCTGTGGATCCGAAGCTGTACGCCTGCCCCATCTACAAGAAACCAAGGCGCACAGACCTCAATTACATCACAGCAGTGGTGCTACCTACTGTCCAGTCACCAGACCACTGGATCTTACGTGGGGTTGCTCTGATCTGTGACATCAAATAATAAACAACTGTATTACTTTTTAATGTTGTCCAAAAAACGAATAAATGTTTTTTCTGCAGATTAGGTGAATTACTTGTTGACTATGTATGTGAGACTCATCTATGGAGCCATTGATCAACTACTTAAGTGATAAAAATATTACATTAGTTTGCTTTGAGGGCTTACCACTTATCACAAGGACGTTAATGAGCCAGTGAGTAAGTAAAAGCTCCGGTGGCTCCAGCAGCTCTTTTCTTACCATGGAGATCATATATGATGTCTATGGTCTCACCTCACCCTTCTTCTTCTTCTTCTTCTTCTATTTTGTTGGCGGTTGGCAAACAACTTTTGGAAGCATTACCGCCACCTATTGAAATGGAGTGTGAGTCTGGGCGAAAACTATCTCAGCTAAATATAAAAAAATAAGAATAGATAAATAATTAAAAAAAGGTATTATATCCTTCTAATCAGTCATGTGGCTTCTAGATAGTGAAAAAGGTACTTAAAGCACATCTCACTTGAGTTCTTCTGTAGTATTGTTTTAATGTTTAATTGCACACTTTCTGACTCTAGTCCTAGGATGAGGTGCTGCCTCTCCTGGTCAAACCTGACACGTTGCTCTATTACATGCTCCACGGTCTCAGTAGCACCACATACACTACACTTTCCATCAACATGCTTTTTTTTTTTTTTTTTTTTTTTTTTTTTTTCCAACCCATCCACCACCCCCCCCTAATGGAGGACCTTTTTTCTTCTTTATCCTTTTTTTATTTATTTATTTATTTATTTATTTTTTTTCCTTTTTAATCAAGTCTATAACATAGATCAAAACACAATTTACATAGGCTGTTTCACTCATGATAATGATAATAATAACACAACAATAAATAAAAATAAAAAACATTAAAGTAAAGAATAAATGATCACTATAACAAAAAAAACCATTTTATAGCAAATTTATCTTTTTTGAGTTACCTTTTAGGCTAATTTATTTATTTTTTTTCTTTGTCTCAGTTTTCCCAATGTTCCCCTTCTATAAGTTTAATCCATCGTTTTCCATACATTTCATTATTACCTCCATATGTCATCCCACATTCAATTTTACAATATAGTTTAACATAATTCATAAACCTTTTGATATTTAATCTATTCTTACATTTTGAACCAAAAATAAACATTTTCCCAAGTAAAAGGATTATATTTTGTATGCCTTCTGCCTCTGCCAGGTTACCAAATAGCACCGTAAACAGACTTGTATGTAGTTGGATGCCGTGTACAGACAACCAATTTTCAACCTCAAACCAAAACACCCCAGAGTTTGCACAGTACCAAAAAAGATGTTCCACTGTCTCCTCCTCTTCTTGACAGAATCGACAGTTTGAGGATGGTTCTATTTCCCACACATACAACATTTTTTTTGTTTCCAAAAATTTATAGAACATTTTGTATTGGAAATATCTTATTTTATTATCTAGTGTTGCTTTGTATAGTGTTTTAAAAACATATTTCCATGGTATTGGAGTATCCAGCTGACGTTCCCAGTAGTCAATATATTTATAAGGAATATCTATAAGTTTACTGTTCACCAAATTGAAGTTATACATCTCTTTATTTATTTTTTTTTTGTGATCCACTTACCCAATTTTATATTGGGCCTGCATACCCATTGTGATACAGAGAAACTTTTTATTTTTCTTTTCCAAGTTCGAGGTATCGATCCTACCAGCTGATTATACTGATGCAGTGTGCCTACATCACCATATTTTTGTTTTATCTGTACATATGACAATATTTCACCTTTCTCCACAATGTCGTTGAAAAAAAGTATTCCTTTTGTGAACATATGTTCTAAAAAAAAGGTGCTACCTTTCAGCATTATATTGGAGTTGAGCCATAACATTTGTTGCAGTATTTCATCATTCCTTTCTGGTGGGTGAAACTGATAGTGGAGCCAGCTTTGCAGTGCTTCAGTCAAGAAAGCCGAGAGTTGAGAGAAGATATCCTTCATTGTGAAAAGTTGTGATGAGTGTATTTGAATAAAGGGGAATAGGTTTTTTTTAAACAAAGGGTGTATCTTTCCCACCAGCCTACTAGAGAACCATTCCTTGTTGAAGTATAATTTTGGAATAAGAGATGCTTTTATAGATAAGTTCATAGCTTTTAAGTTCAACAGTTTCGTGCCTCCAACATTATAATCATTATATAAATATATGCGTTTAATTTTATCTTTCTTTCCATTCCATATAAATTTAAATATCTGTTGTTCGTATTCCTTATAGAAGGATTCTGCAGGTGTTGGAAGGGAGAGCATTAGATATGTAAACTGTGACACGACCAGTGTATTTACAAGTGTTGTTTTGCCAAAAATAGTGAGTTTATTTCCTTGCCAAGGTTGTAGTACTTTGCTGAGCCGTTTTAATTTGATGTTAAAATTCAAAGTCGATATTTCTTTAATGTTCTTTGGTATATGGATTCCTAAAACGTCGATGCCACCATCCGTCCATTTCACTGGCATTTGGCATGGAAGAGTAAAATTTGTGTGTTTGAGTGAACCTAGTCTCATAATGTGACATTTTTCATAGTTGGGTTTCAAGCCTGATATTTTGGTAAATTGGTCCAGATCGTCTATGAGATTTTCCAAGGATAATATGTCTGGTTTGATCATAAATGTTGTGTCATCCGCATACATTAATATTTTCGAGTAAATACCGTTTAGTCCCAATGCTCAACATGCTTTTTAAAAACAAATAGCGTACTGTTCAGACCAGAACGCCCAAACCTCATCCTAGATATGATGTCCTCCTCTTTGGTGGGTCTTGCTGTTGGTCTAGCATGACCAACCACCCCTTGGATGGCAAAGTACTTTCTCCCAGTAGCTGCACCACTCCACTCACTCTGCCAGATCTCCCTGGACTTTGTCTTGACAAGTGACTTTATCTCTGACTTGCTATAAGCTACTTCTAAGGTAACCTCAGGGGTCACACATGCTTTCTTTGCGTACTTATCCGCCAACTCGTTCCCTCGTAAGCCAACGTGTGCTGGTACCCATAGGAAGCTGATATCGGTGCCTGAGTTTATGAGTCCATTTACCATCTGTGCAATTTCTAAAACAATATCCTGTCTGGACTCCGACATGGTACTCTGAATACTCATCAGGGCAGAAGCAGAATCTGAGGCAATTAGCACTCATACTCACACATTCCTTGGTCTATTCCCCTCTATCCAGGTCAAAGCAGCGAGGATGGCTACTAGTTCTGCGGTGTATACAGCAAGATCATTGTTTAGCCTTTCTTTTTTGCACATCTTAAGCTCTGGTACTACAAATGCCACACCCACTTTCCCGTCAGGTGACTTTGAAGCGTCTGTAAAACACACAAG